>NC_044984.1:52302168-52561362 GCF_008728515.1 Papio anubis
GAGAATGGCGTGAACCCGGGAGGCGGAGCTTGCAGAGAGCTGAGATCTGGCTACTGCACTCCAGCCTGGGCTACAGAGCGAGACTCTGTCTCAAAAAAAAAAAAAAAAAAAAAAAAAAAAGAAAATATTCAGATTTTGGGGTTGTTTTTGGGAAAAGTGATTCAGTAAGTTCAAGGCAAGTCCTGTATAGCCAGTTTGGCATACATGTTGTGCCGGAATCTCATTTGAATATTGGGATCACATACCTTCTCTTGGTACTTTTATTTAGCCCTGCATTTCCAGCCTTTAAATGACTTCAGGTTGTAGTTCTACTTAAATATAATTTAAAGATACTATATCAACATTAGCTTTAGAATCTGAGTTTGTGGAGCACAAAGGACAGAATTGCAGGTTTGAACTCCTGGTGCCATGCACTCCTCCTGAGGTTAAAGAACTGCTGGATTCCTGGCCAGAGGCTCTACTTCTTTTAACCATTAAAATAGGGGTAAATGGTCTAAGTTTCTGTGGACTTCACTGTCAGAAATGAATAAAAATGTCATTTGGGTTAGAAGCTTATTTCTGAAAAATACTGCCAATGACTTTAATCTCTCCTAAATGGCAGAGTTGAATAATAAAACAAGTTTTCATTTTTTTGTTGTTGTTTTTTTGAGATGGAGTCTCCCTCTGTTGTCCAGGCTGGAGTGCAGTGGTGCCATCTCAGCTGACAGCAACCTCTGCCTCCTAGGTTCAAGCAATTCACCTGTCTCAGCCTCCCGAGTAGCTGGGACTACAGGCGCCCATCACCACGCCCAGCTGATTTTCATATTTTTAGTAGAGATGGGGTTTCACCATATTAGTCAGGCTGGTCTCAAACTCTTTTTTTTTTTTTTTTGAGACGGAGTCTCGCTCTGTCCCCCAGGCTGGAGTGCAGTGGCCGGATCTCAGCTCACTGCAAGCTCCGCCTCCCGAGTTCACGCCATTCTCCTGCCTCAGCCTCCCGAGTAGCTGGGACTACAGGCGTCCGCCACATCGCCCGGCTAGTGTTTTGTATTTTTTTTTAGTAGAGACGGGGTTTCACCGTGTTAGCCAGGATAGTCTCGATCTCCTGACCTCGTGATCCACCCGTCTCGGCCTCCCAAAGTGCTGGGATTACAGGCTTGAGCCACCGCGCCCGGCCTCAAACTCTTGACCTTAGGTGATCCACCCGCCTTGGCCTCCCAAAGGGCTGGGATTACAGGCATGAACCACTGCACCCAGCCCCATTTTTGTTTTTAAGCAGCAAGTCTGTTTGAAAATCTGGAAGTCAGGAAAATAAGGAACTTGGCTCTCAGACCTGCTTTTCTATTGATTACAAAAAATTTTTACATCAAAACAGACAACTATAGTAATACTCCTTAGTAATACTAAGGAGGACATGAGTTTTGCCCATGAGCATCTGTAGCATTTGTGGGTTCTCTTTGGCTCTGGTTGCCTGTGTGGCTGGCTTCTCCCAAGAGCGAACCTGACTCACAGCAGTGATTTGCATGATAGCAGCAGCATCTCCCAGCTCTTCTTTTAATTGTTCGTATGATTTTCCTGCCTGAGAAGGAGAGAAAACACAAGATGAGGTCTTTCTTATAGGGGAGGGACATCTTAGGTCTGGTCTGTGTCTTCAGGAAAAGCAAAAGAGCCAGGGAGTCAGAAGACATTTCAAGTATAAGTAAAAATGAAAATCCCCCCTTTTGGGTCCATGAAGGCTTGAAAGGTGCTTAAACATAATGCACATTCTTTGATGGTAACCCCTCAGTCCTCCCTATAAGATTTAAGAAAGAGCAGTTGAAGGCCAGGCGCAGTGGCTCATGCCTGTAATCCCAGCCCTTTGGGAGGCCGAGGCAGGTGGATCACCTGAGGTCAGGGGTTCAAGACCAGCCTGACTAACACAGTGAAACCCCATCTCTACTAAAAATACAAAAGTTAGCTGGGCGTGGTGATGCATGCCTATAATCCCAGCTACTTGGGAGGTTGAGGCAGGAGAATCGCTTGAACCCAGGAGGTGGAGGTTGCAGCGAGTCGAGATTGTGCCATTACACTCCAGCCTGGGCGACAAGAGCAAAATTCTGTCTTGGAAAAAAAAAAATAAGTTGATTAGGAGTCAGGAAACCTGGGTTTCTGTTGATTAACTGTGACTTTGGACAAATAGCTCATTCTCTTAGCTTCCTTATCAATAAAATAGGGAACAGTACTTCTACTGGCTATCAGGATCATTGTACAGATCAAAAAGATGATGTGTATGGATACACTTTATAAACTGTTTATACTTCACACTGCTTATTGCTGAGACCTGCTGTGAATTGTCTACCTGGACTTCCTGCTGTGGCAGGTGAAAAAGAGGAGAAAAGAAAAAGGCAGGGAGCAGGACAGGAGTAGGGAAATGAAGTCCTGGTTTCACTGAGCCGTGAAGCAGTACCCCACCTTCCTGCCCACTGAGCTGTTCCTGGCAGGAAGTAAGAGCTTCCCCACTCTCTTTTCTTACACTCCAAATGTTAGGGTCCCAGGCTAGGAACCAGCCTGTGAAGATGGGAGGCTCGAACCCCTGCTTAATGATCAGGATTGGTGTGTCGGGATCTCGGCCACTGGGGTGAGTGAGCAGGTACTGCTGCGCTGTGGCAAGGGCACTCTTCTTCTCCGTAGCATTGGCCTCAGCCCCAATCCACAAGAACACCTGTTATGGTGGAGATTTAATATATGTTACTGTGTTCATACTAAGTACTAGATCATACACACTACCCTATCTTTCCCCTTTCTTTCGTGAGCAATTCACAGCCTCAGAAAACTTTCTCAGCCTAATTTGTTCAGCAGAGAAAGGATTTCCCAGAATCAGCTTGATGTTTATCACTTTAATTGCTATGTGTATCTTCCAGATCTGCCTTTCCAAATCGGAGCTGTCTCTGAACTTCAGCTTCCTGAATCCAACTTCTTGCAGAACACCTCCTCTTGACTGCTCTAAGCACCTTAAAAATAACACCCTCAAGATGTAGCTCTTCTTTACTAAACTTGTATCTGAGTCTCCACTTCTGATAGGTGGTATCCATCTAGTCACCTAAGGCAGAAACCTGGGAGTTTCCTAGAAACCCCCCATATCCAATGAGTCACCAGGCTGACCAACTTTACCTCCTAAGCATCTGTCAAATCTGTCACCATCCCTCCATCCCTACTCCACTGCCCTTATGTGGACCCACAGTAGCTCTTACTTGACTATGACAATAGGCTACTGACTGCTGTTGTTCCCCCAAACGCCCATATCCTCTGCATGTGGAGTCTGTTGCTATTGATCCTAAGATTAAAAAGTGCACGATGATAGGATGACTTGATTTTTCCAAAGCAAGGTGGGAAAATGCCCAGGATGGTGAGTTTCAAACATCATTCTCAAACATCACCCCTTGCAAAAAAACGGAGGCTTTCTTTTGGTCACTGCTGACAGAGGTTTGATTGAGCTGGGGATGGTCCAGGGCTACCCTGGGTTTATCTAGGGTGGGGATACTACACAAAAACAACCCTTACTATGGGAGTCTTTGTCATGTTCTGAGTTCTGCAGCTGTGTCTTACCTGGTCCCAGGTATCTAGGAGCATCACGTCACCGGGGTTCAGGTCATCCTGGGTGAAGTCTGTGATCTCAGTGACAGTGAATTGGCCAGTCTTATTGGAACATTCAAAGAGACGGGACTGGACATCTAGAATTTCCTGCTGAAGTCTGCAATACAGTCCATTTAAGGGCACCAAGCTGCTTAGAAATGTTTTTAAAACTGAGGTTTTAGCCTTTGTGCAATTCATAAGCCTGGCAGGCAGGGGGAGCCCAGAAGAGGAGGAGGCTGTGTTCCCATACCTTTTATCACTGGCATAGGGAGTTTTCCCTCCCAGTAGGTCCCAGAACTCTGCGGACTCCTGGCCCTCGGCCACAGTGTTCTCGCTGCCATCACAGAGAAGGCTGGCCAGCTCCTTAGCCATTGCCCGCTCATCCCCACTAGACCCCTGAGAGTGGGGCGAGGAGAGCACAAGTGTTAGTTGCACAGGGGCACTTTGACGTGGAAAGAAAAGCATCTGAGACTAATAACTCAGTGTGCCAGGATCAGCTGCCAAGCCACAGTCCCTCAGCCTGGAAAGACAGACAAGTTTGTTCTAGTGCTGGGGAGTGGGGAGGAAAACAGTGTGGGGCAAAAAGCAGGACTAGGCTTTGAAACCCACAGTGGGTGTGGGCAAAAGTCACCTTCGTTTCAGCTTCAGTTGGAATTTAAGTACCTACTTTTGGGTTTTTTTTTTTTAGAGAAAAAAATTAAATTTATTTTTAAAAGTACATACAGTAAAATATACTCTTTTTACATACAATTCTAAGAATTTTGACAAACAGAATCACGTTATTGTCAGTACAATAAAGGCACAGAACAGTTTCTTCCTCAGTCTCTCCCAAAATTATCTGGGGCCGTGACCCCTTTGGAGTCAAAGCCTCTGTGAATCCTTAACCTCTGGTAACCACGAATCTATTCTCCATCACTATAGTTTTGCCTTTTCCAGAATGCTATAAGTGGAGTCATACAATATTTAGCCTTTGAGTCTGGCTTCTTTCTCTTAGCAGAATGCATTTGAGATCTCTGTTGTGTTTACCAGCGGCTCATCCCTTTTTATTGCTGAGTAGTATTCCATCATGTGGATGTACTACTGTTTGTTTATCCATTTTCCAGTTGGGTTTTTTCTGCTAATGAATAAAGGTGCTATAAACATTTGTGCACAGGTTTTTGTGTGAAGATAGTTTTTTATTTTACTTGAGTAAATACCCAGGAATAGGATTGCTGGATCATATGGTTAGTGTATGTTTAACTTTGTAAGAAACTGTCAGCTGGGCATGGTGACTCCCCACTGTAATTCCAGCACTTTGGGAGGCTGAGGCAGGTGAATCACCTGAGGTCAGGAGTTCGAGACCAGCCTGGGCAACATGGCGAAACCTTGTCTCTACTGAAAATACAACAATTAGCTTAGTGTGTGGCACACGCCTGTAATTCCAGCTACTTGGGAGGCTGAGGTAGGAGAATCACTTGAACCCAAGAGGCAGAGGTTGCAGTGAGCTGAGATCGCATCACTGCACTTCAGCCTGGCTGACAGAACGAGACTCTTTAAAAAAAAAAAAATTGAAACTGGCGAAATGTTTTCCAAAAGCTGTACCATTTTGCAGTCCTGCCAGCAATGCATGAAAATTCCTGTTGCTCTGCATCCTTGCTCACATTTTATGTTGTTGTTTTTTTTTAGCCATTCTAATAGATGTGTAGTGGTTATCTCATTGTGATTTTGATTTGCATCTCCCTAGCGACTAATGATGTTAAGCATCTTTTCCTATTCAATTCTTTTTTGTAAAACAATTTTAGTGTATTTTATTTTATTTTGAGAGGGAGTCTTGCTCTGTTGGCCAGGCTGGAGTACAGTGGCGCGATCTTGGCTCACTGCAACCTCCACCTGCTGGGTTCGAGCAATTCTCCTGCCTCAGCCTCCGGAGTAGCTGGGACTACAGGCACACACCACCACGCCCAGCTAATGTTTTGTATTTTTAATAAAGGCGGGGTTTCACCATGGAGGCCAGGCTGGTCTCAAACTCCTGACCTCAGGTGATCTGCCTGCCTCAGCCTCCCAAAGTGCTGGGATTACAGGTGTGAGCCACCGTGCCCGTACTTAGTGCATTTTAATCCACTGTTGCAATATGAATTGACGTAATATTTTGTGTTTTTGTTCTGTATTAGTGCCTGTCTGTTAGAGTCCACCAAACTCATATGGGAAGATTGACTTATCCAGCCTCCATCTGCGTAGAAGTTTATGAGATTTCTGCTAGGTGTAAGCAGGGTTTTCAATGAGTTTCTTTTTTTTTTTTTTTTTTTTGAGATGGAGTCTCGCTCTGCCGCCCAGGCTGGAGTGCAGTGGCCGCATCTCAGCTCACTGCAAGCTCCGCCTCCTGGGTTTATGCCATTCTCCTGCCTCAGCCTCCCAAGTAGCTGGGACTATAGGCGCCCGCCACGTCGCCCGGCTATTTTTTTTTTTTTTGTATTTTTAGTAGAGATGGGGTTTCACTGTGTTAGCCAGGATGGTCTCGATCTCCTGACCTTGTGATCCGCCCGTCTCGGCCTCCCAAAGTGCTGGAATTACAGGCTTGAGCCACCGCGCCCGGCCGAGTTTCTTTTTTTTTCTTTTTCTTTTCTTTTCTTTTTTTTGAGATGGAGTTTCACTCTTGTTGCCCAGGCTGGAGTGCAGTGGCGCAGTGTCGGCTCACTGCAGCCTGGGTTCAAGCAATTCTCCTGCCTCAGCCTCCCGAGTAGCTGGGATTACAGGCATGTGCCACCACCCCAGCTAATTTTGTATTTTTAGTAGAGACAGGTTTTTCCATATTGGTCAGGCTAGTCTTGAACTCCCGACCTCAGGTGATCAGCCCACCTCGGCCTCCCAAAGTGCTGGGTTTATAGGTATGAGTCACCGTGCCCAGCCTTCAGTGAGTTTCTAATTGGAGTCTGATTGTGGAGAATGTTGGTGATCCCTTTGAAGATTTCTTAGGAAAAAGGCTTCCTTTTTGAGGACTGCTCCAGCCTACTCTTTTTTTTTTTTTTTTTTTTTTTGAAGTGGAGTCTCACTCTGTTGCCCAGGCTGGAGTGTAGTGGTATAATCTTGGCTCACTGCAACCTCCGCCCCCAACCAGTTCACAATTCTTCTGCCTCAGCCTCCCAGGCAGCTGGGACTATAGGTGCGCACCACCACACCCGGCTAATTTTTGTATTTTTAGTAGAGATGGGGTTTCACCATGCTGGCCAGGCTGGTCTCGAACTCCTGACCTCATGATCCGCCTGCCTCAGCCTCCCAAAGTGCTGGGATTACAGGAATGAGCCACTGCACCTGGCTTTTTTTTTTATTTTTATTTTTTTCCCAATATGGAACGCTTCACGAATTTGCATGCCATCCTTGCACAGGGACCATGCTAATCTTCTCTGTATCGTTCCAATTTCAGTTATGTGCTGCCGAAGCTAGCACTCCAACCTACTCTAGGTCCTTTGACCTTGCTGACAGGAGGAGGGGACTGCAGGTCTGGGCTCCCAGGGGCTGGTCTGACCCCTGGGCCCAGTCATCCTACCTTGCCATACCACAGGTAGTGCTCTGCCTGAGTTCGCAGCAGAAAGACATCATTGGAGTTTAGGGAGGAGGCAAAGGCTGGAACCTCCACTGCTTTGGTGTTAGATTTGTCATTTCCATGAATTTGGAAGAGTCTTACCGGAGGGTCGGGCTCAGCATTTCCCTTCCTGGAAGTCCCACCCTAGAGAGAAGAAAAGCAGAGTCCAGATCTGAGGAGCACCATGTGAGCAGAGCACTAGAGGAGCTGTTGTGGGAAACGTGAATGTTGTAATACTATGTTTGCCCTTGAGGAGCTTCTAGGCTCACTGGAAAGGGTCAGGGTGAGCTGGAGTTATGGTACCAATAACAACAGCTTTCATTCTGAGAACTTTATCATATGCCAGGCTCTGTGACTGGTGCCTTACCTACATTATTTCATTGGTCCTTATAACTCTATGAAGTAGATGTTATTATTCCACAGTATAGATGAGGAAACTGAGACTTGGAAACTTGACTAGTAAATACAAGGTTAAGACTTGACCCCAAACTTGTGTGATATCAAGCATGTGACATTATGCATTGCTTGGTAGTGCTTCAGCCAGGGCTTCATGGAAGAAGTGGGACTTGAATTTGAAAGGGCACATCTGCAGCAGGAGGGGTATGGTGTGGCACACGTGAGGTCTAATGAGGAGACCCACCTGACTGGAGTGGAGGGTGCGGGTTAGGGAGCTGAGGGTGGTGCACCTGCATAGGTAATATGGGTCAGGTTATGAAAGACCTTGAACATAATTTAGATAGTGGTTCAGACTTGAAGCCCTAGGCATTTGGGATTCACTTGACTGTCTTAGAGGGATTAACCCCCTTCTTCCTCTGTCTAATCCAAGCCTAACTCCCTACCCGACCCCTCCTCTGCTCGCCAATAGTCCCATGCTGGTTTGTTAGTTTGGAACGTTCCAGCTCATGGTGTAATTTTATCAGAGCATCCTCACCTCAAAGATAACTAGCTTCCCTTTGAAGATGGCCATGAAGTGGCGTGGCTCCGTCCCCATCCTGACTCGAACCTGCACAGCGGCCCCGTCAAACTGCCGATCCACCTCCACTGCCTGGTATGCTGAGGCTGCCAGCTCGTCCTGTGAGGCGTGGCGGCCCTGCAGTGGTGAGAGACCATGAAGGACCCATGCTCCCCGCCCCAGCCCAGTGGCCAGAGGACGCATCAGGATCCAAAGCTGAAGCCTGTGCCAGGCCTACCTGCCAGATGTATAAGATGTGATGTGGCTTCCCGTTCACCTCGTATGTGTAGAGGACCAGATAACAGTCTCCCCCATAAAAGAAGCCATACCACTGATATTCCACAGGGACCAGCTCCAGGTTCTCAATTCTCCAGACCTGGGCATGGAAGGAGACACCGTTTTCCAGAGATAGGGGGCTGGGAAGGGCTAGGCTACGCTAAAGGGAGAATCCAAGTGGGGAAGGTGCTGACATTTACTCCATGTTCTCTTTCTCCCTCTGGTTCTGTCCCAGTGCTGAGGACTCATCACATTTGCATGATTTGAATCCTGAGATGAACTGGGCCATCCTAGTCAGGAGCATCCCATCATGGCTCAGTCTTTGTAAGGCCGAGCGATGATTTGAATAGATCTTCCAGGTGAGATATTGATAGCACATTTGAGGATGTGTGTCTCTTTCCCCTGAAAACTCTACAGACCTACAAGACTCTTAGAGAAGACTCCTGAGGTGCTGGAGGGGAAAGGGAAAGCAAAGCAGACTCTGAATCACCTGTACCCCTGCCCCTAGCAGGACAGCCAGGAAGGCCAGTGCTGCCTGCCCTGATACTTGAATCATTGGGCTTACCTCAACTTTTCCGCTGCCATCATCAACCATTCTTTCCTGGGCAGCTACCTCTGGCTTGGTGTGTAGCAGAGTCACATCAAATTTATCCTGGAAAACTTTAGCTGTGGAGAAAGGGTTGGGAAAAGCCGAGTGAGTAAGAATCGTCTGTGCCTGCCTCTCTAGGGTCCCAGCAGTGAGAGGATGATCTGGGGGCAATCTCACCAATTTTACCAATGCTGAACGTTTTCCCCAGGCCCATGGTCTGGTCCTTTACTGACCACTTCTGGAACAGCTGCTTGAACATGGCTGACTCAGCACCATCGTTGACAGTCTCCACATTGGTGCTGCTGGGGTAGCCCTTCATCTTGATGAAGCCCTGCAGAGCCACCCATTCCCAAAGGCATGTCAGTTGTGGATTACACTGAGTTCTTTGCTTGTCTGGTAATTCACCTCTTTGAAGCCACAGGATAAGAGTCTCCCCTCTGGGAGTCAGTCAAATTCTAACTCACTTCTATCTAAGGACCAAGGTACCTGCCTAAAAAAAAAGAGTGGAACATTTTTGGATTTCTTTATTGACTTGCAGTGATTATGATTGTTAATTTTTTGGAAGATTATGCTGTGTTCTTTCAGTACTTTTGTACTTACTGACTTTTCATCACATCCGTTTGCTCATTTATTGCTTTGTAAGTGCATCTTGCTTGGTTCATCTGCATGAATCTGCACAAATATAAGCTCCTTGAGGACAGGGCTATTAACCTTGGTATGTGATATCTCCTTCAATAATAACAGCCACCTTTTATTCAGCAGGTGCTGTGTGCCAAGAACTGTTCTGAGTGCTTTTTTTTTGTTTTTGAGACAGAGTCTCACTTTCACCTAGGCTGGAATGCAGTGGCATGATCTCAGCTCACTGCAACCTCTGCCTCCCGGGTTCAAGTGATTCTCCTGTCTCAGCCCCGCCAGGTAGCCCGGACTACTGGCATGCACCACCATGCCTGGATAATTTTGTTTTGTACCTTTAGTAGAGACGGGGTTTCACCATGTTGGCCAGGCTGGTCTCGAACTCCTTACCTCAGGGGATCCGCCTGCCTCGGCCTCCCAAAGTGCTGGGATTACAGGCGTGAGCCATCGCGCCCAGCCTTGAGTGCTTTACAAATGATATTTAATCCTCACAATAACCCTAGGAGATGGGTATGATTCCATGTTAGATATGGGGAAACTGAGGCCCAGAGGTGTTAAGTAGTCTTCCCCAGAGCACTCAGCTGGAAAAGGCAAAACCAGGATTTGAATCCCAGTTTGTCTGCCTGACTTTGCAGTCCATGTATGTAAGCACAATGTTATATGCTCACATACCTAGCATGACTCTGTGAAGTGACACACCTGAAGTGCTCTTAGCAGAATTATTTGAACAGTATTGCACATCTGTAGCTCCTACCAGCGCTTTAGACATGGCTGCCTGTTTTTCAGCCTTTGTGGCTCCTTTTCCTTTCCACACGTAGATTTTGGTTCCACTTTGGTCCAGGATGTAGCAGTCCTAAAGCAGCCAGAGATAGGTATGGTTGCTCAAGACCAGAAGGAAGATTTTGCTCAGAGTCTGCTTCTGAAGCAGGTCTGGCTACCCCAAGCTAAGGCCACCCAAACTCTACTTACATCATGGTTCAGTAAGTCCTGGACCAGAGGCCTCGTTGCTACCTCTGTGACTGCCAGCTGCCCAGGTGAATCTGAGACACTGGAGAAGGGGAGAGATTAGCCTGTGCCTTTTCCTCTATAAAGCATCTTGTAGTCAACTAGATGTTGTTCTGGTTTGGTTTTAGTTTGGAGTTTCTGGGTAGAGTGTGACTTCCTAATAAGACAGCCATGGGAGGACAGGAATGTGCAGACTCTTCTTTGGTGGAGACTTTTGTTCATCTCTGTCCCAAACATTATTCCTTCCACATCCCTGGGCGTGTGTAGGCCAGAGTAAAGGAAAGGTCTCCTCAAGAGATCAGTAGAGTTGCTAACAGGAACAACTGCCTCATTGAGCGGGGGATCTCCAAGCTTTCTAGGAGCTGCATTTGAAAAGGACTAAGAAGAAAACCAGATGACTACACCCAAAACAAGGAGCCAAGCAGAGGTGGCTGATGTTCTAGGGGACACCTTCCCCCCGACCCCAGCTTCCAGCTAAAGCCAGGTTTGGTTACTCACTGATACAACATGATATTTGATTTCTGCTGCTGATCTATGATCTCATCAGGGACTGCAGGCTTGATAATGGAGCGTCGGCCAAGGGTGTCCTGAAGGACCTTCATCAGCTCTGGGCTGGCTGCCTCCTTGTCTCCCTCGATCACTCCTATTTCAGCACGGCCTCCTCTCTCCCTGTCTCGAATATCCTTTGCCAGAAGCATAGCCTGTCAGAGAAGCCCAAGGGAGTCCTCAGCTCCTCTGGGACCCCTTTCTGCCTGATGTCTTTGGGGAGAACAGCCTAGATCTCAGACACAGGAGTTACTCGGATGCTGAGGAGTCCAGGGTGAGTCACAAACTCACACACTTGGCCTGTCTCCAAGACAGATTCTACT
Source organism: Papio anubis (assembly GCF_008728515.1). NCBI lineage: Eukaryota > Metazoa > Chordata > Mammalia > Primates > Cercopithecidae > Papio > Papio anubis. Next base: position 52,313,643 of record NC_044984.1, read on the forward strand.
CAAAGGCAGGGCTCCACCTTGATTCTTGGGAAAGAGCCAGCATGGAGGGAAGAAGAAAGAGGAACTTGAGAGAGTGCTAAGGCTAGGAAGCCATACCTTCAGGCGCTCCCCACTGTTGCTCTCTGGGCCATTCCATTGGATGATGACTTTCCCAAGGTCCAGCAAGAAGACATCACCTCGGTTGAAACTGTCCCAGCTCATTTCCACCTGTCGATGAGAGGTAAACATTGTTCAGGAGGAATTCTTAGGTGCCAGGTAGAGAAATCCTGGGCCTGGGGCAGACAGTGTGCAGGACTAACCTCAGTGGCCCTGATGTTTCTTTTCCCCTTCACATGTAGCAGCCGCTTCACGTTGTAGGTGTTGGTCTCCACGTGCTTCATCCCAGAGGCGACACCCCCCTTCTTGTAGCTAAGGGAACATCCATTCAGTTATTTGAGTGCCTGCTATGTGCTAGGTTCTGGGGAGACAGTGGTGAATTACACAGATGCAGCCTCACTCGTGTGATGATGACAGTACATCAGCAAGGTAAATACAGATGGTGACAGCTGCTGCCCCACAAATAGACTGGGTGAGTGACTTTCTGGTAGTGAGTCGGGACAGTCTTCTCTGAAGAAGTGACATTTGAGCTGAGATACTACAAGGAAAATGAACCAATACCCAGAGGAATAGTGCTCCAGGCAGAGGAGACATCAGTGACGAAGACCCCCTGCACAGAGGGCTTGTTTTGTTCCAGGAACTGTCTGAATGCCAGTGTGTCACTGGGAGAGGGGTACAAGTTGGGCCGCAGCAGAAGCATTAATGACTCCACAGCCTTAAGACCACCTACCCTAGGAATCAGCTCGCCCGCCCTGGCACTCAGTCCAGCCCAACCTCCGAGCCAGGCGTCCTGCACTTGAAAGGAATGCAGAAGGTAGCCCTGGAGCAGAGGGGCTTTGTCCTTGGGTTCCCCACTGGCTCAGTGTGGTCCTCTGTGCCCAGAAGGGCCTCAGTCAGTGGAGACTGCTGACCTGCAAGAAGCTGATCTTGGCCCGGCCTCACAATTCTCAAGCTCATTGGAATTCCTCTTTTTGTTTTAATATCAGGGGCAAAGTTTTGAGTTAAACTTCTCAGTTGATGGAACATTATCATCGGCCTTCACTCCCTCTCTTGTGTTAGGTGTCTGTGCATTCCCTTTACCTGCTTGCCCTACTCCCATTCCTTTCCCCATACGCTCCATTCTAACTGTTGACCTTTTTATTTTCATTCTAGTAAACTGTGCCTCGCCCCCCCCCCCTTTTTTTTTTTAAAGACAGGGTCTCTCTCTGTCACCCGGGCTAGAGTTCAGTAGTGCAATCATGGCTCATTGCAGCCTTGACCTCCCGGGCTTAAGTGATCCTTCTCAGGGACTGCAGGCTCGATAACTGAGGGCTCGATACCCTCAGCCCATGGAGTAGCTAGGACTATAGGAGTGCACCACCATGCCTGGCTAGCTTTTTTACAAAGTATTTTTTTGTAGAGATGGGGAATCTCACTATGTTGCCTAGGCTGGTCTTGAACTCTTGGGCTTAAGCGATCCTCCTGCCTCAGCCTCACAAAGTGCTGGGATTACAGGCGTGAGCCACCATGCCCAACCTATCATGTTGTTTTGTGTGCATGGTTTTGTTTTGTTTTGTTTGAGATGGTGTCTTGCTCTGTCACGGGACTGGAGGGCAGTGGCGTGATCTCAGCTCACTGCAACCTCCACCTCCTGGGTTCAAGTGATTCTCCTGCCTCAGCCTCTCGAGTATCTGGCATTACAGGTATGCGCCACCACACCCGGCTAATTTTTGTATTTTTAGTAGAGACGGGGTTTCACCATGTTGACCAGGCTGGTCTTGAATTCCTGACCTTGTGATCTGCCTGCCTTGGCCTCCCAAAGTGCTGGGATTACAGGCATGAGCCACCACGCCCGTCCATGCATGTGCTTTTTAAAACAGAAATTGGCATTCTGTTATATGTCTTAGTCTGTTTCTTACTTTGTGTGCTAAGCACCATGTTTGTGAGCTCTGTCCTTGTGTTAGGCATGTATCTAATCTGTTGCTTCTGGCTACTGCATAATACTCCGTGGTGTGCATGTCCTGTCTCCCAGTTATGGACACCTATGTTGCCTGCAGCTTCCTAACATCATTAATGAGGCTGCTGTGAACAGTGTGGTCCATGTGCCCTTATGGACATGGATACGTGAGGATTTCTGTGAGTTACACATGCAGAAGTGCGATTTGCAAGTGGCACTGACTACTCTCCAGGATGCTGCGCTAGTCTATACTTCCATCAGCAGGGCACAAGGGCTCCTATTTCCCCATAGCCTTGCCAACACTTGTCACCTCCCAGCTGTTTAATTTGCTACTCTAGTGGGTGGAAGTGACAGCTTTGTTTTGATTTGCATTTCTCTGATTACTTTCTTGATATGCATGTTGGCCTTTTGGGTTTCCTCCTCTGTAAACTGCTGTTTCTGTCCTTACTCTGTGCACCCCTACTCACATGATGCCCTGCTTGAAGTAGCCACGGAAGGTGTCTGACTCATGGTACTGGACCTCTCGGTGCTGCACAGGGCTGCCTCCCAGGTAGTCGTCCAGCTGTGTGGTGTAGATGGCTGCACAGCTCTGCTCATCCTGGGAGGAGTCCTTCCCGATCCAGAAGTGGATGTCCTGGGATAGGAGACTGGCCACTCTCCGGGTCTGGGATGTAGTCAGAGAGATCAGGTCAGGGGCCAGCTCACCTCCCCCTTTGCTGGTGGCCCCTCTGTCATGGGGAGAATGCAGCACATGTGCCTGCCCTTGGCAGACTGAGGGCCCTCTCTCCTGCGGTGGATGCAGGAGCTGCCCTGGCCCCCGAGCAGACCTGCGATCATGGCATAAGCTTTGGCAGCCCAAATTCCTCCCCACATCTGGGTAAAGTTGACAGCTTGTTGTTCCCCAAATAAATAGAGACCAACGGGGATCTCTTCCCAGCCAGGTTGCAGGCTTACCTCACAGGTCCCCTTGGTCCCTTACACTCACACAGCTGGCACAGTGCTGATCTGTACACCTGCACGGCCCTGTCAGCACCGTTCATGTGAGTCTCCTCCATGAGAATCAGCAGTTTGAGGCTAGAGACAGGCCTTGCATTTATCTGGCTTTCTTCCACACCACTTTAATGTGGGACCTAGGCCTGGGAGAAGTGCTGCTTGTGGGTGGCTCACTGAGGTTCAGACTGAGGGTCATACCCCCATCCTCTGATGCAGAATTAAAAACCCAGGCCTAATGATGGCCTTTGATAGACTGGAGGTCTGCTGCATAGCACTGAGGAACCGTTGAGACCGATACCAGGGACTATCTTCCCTCACCAGCACATCTCCCAGTAGAGCCCAAGAACTGGCCCCAGGGGAGAAGTTCACAGGAGTGGGGAGGAGGAGGAGGGTGCTCACCGAGAGGATGACATAGCAGTCCCCCTCATAGAAGTTGCCATGGGCTCTCACAGGCACCAGCGCCAGCTCCATTTTCTGGAAGGACAAGGGGTGGGTATAGGCTACATCCCCTCCCACCTCCCTTCCCCACGAGCCTCCCTCTCCTCTCTGTCATTTGGTGCAGGTGGTGGGGAGAAGGAAGGGAGATGTTCCCAATGACCTTATAGGACGTGAGGCAGCCAGCCACAGGGTTAATGTAGCCACTCCTCTGACTTCTGTGAGCTCTGCTTGCATCACCCTGGATCTGAATCTGGTCCCTATCCTGCTTTCCCTCGCCCTATTCTCTCCACTTCCCACCCGATCTCATCTCACACTATTGTGGGAAGCCTGTGAGCCACCTCCAGCCCTTTGCTGGATATAAACGACCAAGTACAAACCCTTCTCTGAGCTGTTGTGCCAGAACCTCCAACACTCTTCCCAATGCTGACCACAGGGTGCTGGACCAGGCCCATGTAGGAAAGAACACTTGGATTCTGCGGGGCCGTGGGAGGTGGAGGATAACATTTGGAGAGTGCCAGCGGTCAGCAGGGCTCTGTGCCAAGTGTCTTATATTTGGAGTCTGGGTCAGGGCCCTGATTTGTCACTGCATGTATGGCTTGCCCCTGGAGGACTGTTCACACAGCCTTCATGTAGATTTTCATCACAATCTCCAAGTGAGGGAAACTTGCAGCCATACTTGTGTGTGTTCTATGTGAAATGTGTTAAATGTTAAATATACTGCAATTCTGGTAACCGTGTTTTAGTACCTGTTAGTTATTTTTGTTTGTTTGTTTTGAGATGGAGTCTCTCTTTGTCGCCCAGGCTGGAGTGCAGTGGCACTATCTCGGCTCACTGCAAGCTCCACCTCCTGGGTTCACGCCATTTTCCTGCCTCAGCCTCCCAAGTAGCTGGGACTACAGGTGCCCACCACCACGCCCAGCTAAGTTTTTGTATTTGTAGTAGAGGCGGGGTTTCACCGTGTTAGCCAGAATGGTCTCGATCTCCTGAACTCGTGATCTGCCCACCTCGGCCTCCCAAAGTGCTGGGATTACAGGCGTAAACCACTGCACCTGGCCAGTACCTGTTAGTTTTTAAGGAAACTGGAAGCCTTAAAACAATGGAAGTGACCTGGGCCTCACAATCTCTGCGAGGCTTGCTGGAGAGCTGACTCCCCATCCTGGTTGAGAATAGTGAAGTGAGGCATTACGTCTGGGTTTTATGCAGCAGCAACTGACTGGGCTCGGGGCGGGGGTTAGGGGGAATCTTCATATCTGGCAGGTGGAGCTACCCAGGCCAGGGTAGTTCCCAGCTATGGATTGCTGGATGTCACGGCCACACAGAGTGGCCCAAGCCCAAGAGGAGATGGGCTGAACAGCGCCTCATCTCTGCAGTGCCCCCTCACCTCTCCCCATATTTTGTAGGAGCCAGGGTGCCCTTGGAAGACATGTTCCATTTCTCTGATGGAAGCTGCCAGGAATCTGCTGAGTAGGTCCCACCTGTCTTTCCAGGGTATTTCCTGCGAGTGCAGACTCACTGAGCAGGTGGCTGGCTAAAGGACAAGCTTGTTTTTGCCTGGAGCCCTGCTCTTCGGGTCTGAACATTTCCTCCACCTGCCAGCCACCTGCTTTGAGCACCCAGGAGAGGTAAAGGATGGGAAATAGGTACTTTGATGCTGCCTCTCATTCTCCTCAAACCACAGGCTAAGGGGTGCTGGCGGGCTGTTGCCTAGCAGCCCCAGGCAGCCAGACTCTGCTTCCAGACTCCAGTAGTCACAAGTAAGGTGCCTCCAGCCCACCTCACCTCTATTCTCCAGACGATGATCCCAGGGTCATTGTCCACAGCCCTGAAGGCACTGGTCAGAGACATGGTGCTTGTCTTTCCAAGACTGAAACATCACAGAACACAGGGAGGTGATGCCTCTCGCCATAATGGGCATCAATCCAGTTTTTCTGCTGAGTTGCTTCCCAGTCTGTTGTCAGCCATCTTGCCACACCCTCGTGGTGCATCCCTGCACCATTTCACAATGATGGGGTCAAGGACTTGTCCGTCCAAATGCACATGGTCAGCCTGGCTGGCCCAGGGATTACCACCCATGAGTTCTGCTTCTCACCTGCCACTGCCCTTAACAACTCTGGTAATCGTCATGGTTATTTACCAAAGGGGTGATAAATATGTTAAGCCCTGTATTGATTCACTTTGCGTATGTTATCTCTAATTTTCAGAAGGTGATTTTCTTCATCTTACGTTGTGTGAATTTGAGGTTTACAAAGGCTGAATAACTTGTACAAGATCACACTGTAGAATGAAATCCTTATCTGATCCCCAAACCTATGCTTCTAGCCACTTTGATGTACTACAACCCTTTCTAAACCAATCTAAGTTCAGTGGCATTTGGAAAGAAAAGCTAGTCAGAAAAAATATTTCCAAACTCAGTTGCCTTCTCTCACTCATTCCCTCTAATTCTTCCCAAGTTCCCTGCTTGCAAGGCCTTCTCCACAGTCAACTTTGACCTTATCTTTGGCTTTTATGTTTTGTTTTGTTTTTTTTTTTGAGTAAACTATTCTAAAACTCAAACAACCCTTCCTTCTTTTGTCATATGACTACTATATTTCCTGTGCTTTCCAGATACAAAGGAAAGTAAAATGACAGGGCTGGGCCTGGGACAAAGGGTTCTGGGTGCCAGCAGGGTGTGGCCTGGTCTGGCCTGTGGACAGATGGCTTCCTTTCTCCCTCCCACACAGACCCAAGCTTCTCCGTGGAAGTGTGAACCTCAGACACTTAGACGTCTCCAGTTCCTTCAGGATTGGGCAAGTCAGGGTGGGGAGAGGGAGGAAGTGGTAAAGATCTATGTCTGTGTGGGTCGTGTACCATCTGTATTCAAGGAGCATCTTGAGTAATTAAGCACCTACCCATGTCCAAGGTCACGTAGAGGCTTTATAGAATTAAAATACCTGCTCTCAAGGAGCTTGAAATCTGATAACATGCATAATTCATGTAAAGCTAGATGAATTTCTCCTGACAGGCAAAGGAAAAAGGATGGGGTTGATGGATTTACATAAGATTTAAAAATTCACCCAGAAGGCCGGGCGCGGTGGCTCAAGCCTGTAATCCCAGCACTTTGGGAGGCCGAGACGGGCGGATCACGAGGTCAGGAGATCGAGACCATCCTGGCTAACACGGTGAAACCCCGTCTCTACTAAAAAAATACAAAAAAACTAGCCGGGCGAGGTGGCGGGCGCCTGTAGTCCCAGCTACTCCGGAGGCTGAGGCAGGAGGATGGCGTGAACCCAGGAGGCGGAGCTTGCAGTGAGCTGAGATCCGGCCACTGCACTCCAGCCTGGGTGACAGAGCGAGACTCCGTCTCAAAAAAAAAAAAAAAAAAAAAAATTCACCCAGAAAGGACTGTATGGATTTTTGCTATTTGGGGACATACTGTGCTTGTTAAGAGGAACATGTCTGACCATTGTTTTCTTGAACCTTGATGGACAAAGCCAAGTTGGAGAACATGCGCCATCTAGTATGGACTTTGGCAAAAAACCATAAAGCACAAAGCAAACTCCCTTTGTCTACTGCTATAACAGGACTAAAGCAAGGCAATGGTGCAGAGCAGCCAGTGTTTGAGAATTTAATTTGATAACTTGTGCTGCCCCACCCTGTGCTGCTCAGAATTGCCAGGAAATACGGTGTTTGGGTTTTCTTCAGACCCTATGTAGCAGTCATTAAAGGCAAAAGCCATGAGCCAATTGGGGGAAGGGGACAAAGGCCAGTGAATTTATTCCTTGGAGACAGAACTGTCACCCTGGTAAAAGCCAAACCAGCCGGCAGCAGTTAGGACTGTGAGCCTCAGAGGCTGAAACCTGTCCCATTTCCCAGCAGGAATTTAGGAATCAAGGAGCTCACTGGGCTAGGCACCCGGAATGCGAGAGGATAAACTCCAGGAAGGGACTTCCTGCCACACTGGAACACACAGAAAACACAGTTCTAACATCAAAGTCTCCCAAAGCTGCGTCTCTCCTTCTCTCCTCCCTAAATCCTAATTCAGTGTTCTTTGAGGGGACTACAGAAACCCCTTGGGTGGGGGGCACAGTTTTGAGGTTAAAAGCCAGTGGCCTTTAATTCTCAGAGATGCCCTTATGGATGGACCCTGAGCAGAGGAAGCTGTTTTTTGTTGTTGTTTTTGAGACAGGGTCTTGCTCTGTCACCCAGGCTGGAGTGCAGTGGTACGATCACAGCTCACTGCAACCTCTACCTCCTGGGCTTAAGTGATCCTTCTGCCTCAGCCTCCTGAGAAGCTGAGACCACAGGTGTGCACCACCATGCCTGGCTATTTTATTATTTTTTGTAGAGACGGGGTCTCACTATGTTGCCCAGGATGGTCACAAGTTACAAATTCCTGGGCTCAAACAATCCTCATTCCCTGGCTTCCCAAAGTGTTGGGATTACAGGTGTGAGCCACTTCTCTGGGCCAGGAAGCTGGTTTTAACTCCTCCTGCCTTGCTCCATACCATTTTTCTCTGAGGATAGGTGAAAGGGGTCTGTCTTTCCCAGCTTTTGAAAATGTGCCCTATATGTTCAGCTGCCTCTAAGGGCTTCTACTTCTCGACAAGAAGTTTGCAAAACTGCCGAGACTCTTGGTTCATTTTAAGTCTCATCTCAGAGGACAAAGCCAAGGGAATCTCAAGCTCCTGTTCCTTTCATTTATTCCTCATTCAGGAGGATTAACTGGCATGCCCCCGTAAATCAGAGACCTTACCTTGCCTTCTCGCTCACCAGCTTTCCCAGTTGTTTCCCGGTGAGTAAGCAGCAGCAGCAGTATTGAAGAACCACTCCAAAGCAGGAGGCTCCGGGTCTGCTGCCTTAGCTTAGTAATGGCCGCAGAGACACTGGGTTATATTTGCTTGTGTTTGCATCTTAACTGCGTTTTCTTAGTCCTGGCCAATCAGAGCCAACCTAGCACTGAGCTTGACTTATTCAAACCAGAGGGAAAGCTTTATCTGTGCCTATTCAAAACAGCAAAACAAGAAGAGCAGACTTTTAAAGGCTTCTTTTAACTCCAGCTCCACGCCCTGATCTAATTGATTTTTTAAAAAGTGCACACAGCCCATCAATAATGCAGGAAAGAGGTTGGAAGGATATGAAATTTGCCATATTGTAGATATGGATGCATTATGGTGATGACAGGAGGCAGAGGCTGGAGCTGCCCCATGTGTGCCTGTGATGTCTAGGCTGGCAAGAGCCTCCCGAAGAAGCTTCTGGTATTTCTCAAAGGGAGGGGAAGTCTGGGAGAGGAGCCAGGAGAATTTTATTAGTTTTGCTCGTTGGGGTCTCTATTAGTCATACAGTAAACCAATCAATATTTGAGTGCCTACTGTTTGCCAGGAACCATGCTGGGCTCTCAGCTTCAGAGTTCCCAGTTTAGAAGAATCAGGGGCAGAGAAGAATCAAGACTCCGTTCCCAGGCTGGGCGCGGTGGCTCACGCTTGTAATCCCAGTACTTTCCGGGGCCGAGGCAGGTGATCACGAGGTCAGGAGATGGAGACCATCCTGGCTCACATGGTGAAACCCTGTCTCTACTAAAAGTACAAAAAATTAGCTGGGTGTGGTGGCGGGTGCGTGTAGTCCCAGCTACTTGGGAGGCTGAGGCAGAATAGTGTGAGCCCGGGAGGTGGAGCTTGTGGTGAGTCCAGATTGTGCCATTGCACTCCAGCCTGGGGACAGAGCGAGACTCCGTCTCAAAAAAAAAAACAACAAAACTCCATTCCCAGGGCCCGGTGCGGTGGTGGATCACACCTGTAATCCCAGCACTTTAGGAGGCTGAGGTGGGTGGATCACGAGGTCAGGAGTTCAAGAACAGCCTGGCCAAGATGGTGAAACCCCATCTCTACTAAAAATACAAAAATTAACCGCACATGGTGGTGGGCGCCTGTAATCCCAGCTACTCAGGAGGCTGAGGCAGGAGAATCTCTTGAACCCGGGAAGTGGCGGTTGCAGTGAGCCAAGATCATGCCACTGCACTCTAGCCTGGGCAACAGGGCAAGACTCTTATCTCAAAACAAACAAAAAAAAGATTCCATTCCCTTAGGGCTTCTGGTTGATGCCCAGAAGTCAACAGGACATCAAGCATATATGCTTGCTAAGCACCTGACTGCAATGGGGTTGATCACAGCAGAACTTGTGTAACTTTGAGTGGAAGCCCTATGTGGCATCTGCAGCTGGTCTCCCGGTGGGTACAACACCCCACTCAGCCTGGGGTGCAGCTGCTTCACGATGGAAGGGGTTGCGAGAAGAAAGGCGGTGATTGCTAAGGGCTCAGTGAACACCTAAGGGCCAATGAAGGTCAGTGGCAGCTCACATTCCTGGATAGGTTTTTAAAACCACTTTTATTAATTAATTGTAAGTAATACAAATATTCCAAAAATATAAACAGACACTTAATGGCGTCCTGCATTTCAAGTTTTTGAATACAACAAATTTATCAAACCATGAATCTGTAAGCAAGGTAGTCAGCATCCCATAGCCCAGTTACAGTGGGAAGCAGATCCCCTACCCTCCAAGTGGCGTCTTGAAGGGGGAAAGCGGCACGAGATTGAACATGATAAGCAAAAAAGCTCACGAGGCCCAAAGAGGAGGGTCCACTCCAGGGGCAGGCCCTACAACGTTAAAAGAATGGGGGCAGCTGGCCTGACCTCTGGCCTCCTCTTTCCTGGCTGAATGTAGATATTTACCGGCATTTAGAAAAAAGGAGAAAAAGACAGAACTAAACCCCTGTTTAGGAAAAAGGGACCGAGGGACAGCAGTGGTTAAGTAATCCACTGAGGACCTGAAGGGGAAAATGAACTTACCTTTCTCATATGCTTGACCTGGCTAGGACACTAAGTGCCAGACAGCCTTCTGAGGGGACTTTCTTTCTAAATGAGGCCTCAGGAACAGGTAGGGGCAGCAGAACAGAGTAACATCCATTTCCCAGGGAAAGACTGCCTTTACACTTCCCATGCTTTTAGCACAAAGCAGCGTCTGGGCCACTGTTACCAGAGGTGAGTTTATACATTTACAAAATGCTTAAAATCTTTGGGAGACAGAAGGAAGCTAAACAGAAGGTCCCAGGTTAACTGAAGGCAAATTCACTCAACCTTTCTAGTAAGGGACCCATGGGCCTACAGAGTGTCCCCTCTACAATGTGCAGAGTGGAAACCCTTACCTGACCCTTTTCCAAACTGGTCCTGTGTCCAAAGCTCCCCCTATGAGAGGGACACGAACATCAGGCTTTTGATTTAGAAGCCCAATCAGAGAGACACACTGTGTCCCTGAAGAGGCACCTTAAAAGAACTGAACCTGGCAGGTAGGCAGATTCCTGGCATGGCTTGAATTGGTGCTGACCAAGCATGGTGGCCTATTACCTCCCACAGACCAGTCTCAAGTGGGAGGGGCTGATGATGGGAAGCCCTAGAACAGAGTCCGAGATGAAGCAGCTTCCTCCCTGTCTTGCCCTCCAAAATTGAGTCTGGCCTGATTCCTCTGAGGAGCAAATTTTACAGTCATCCCTCACCCTAACACACGGTGAAACTGGAAACCCGACAGCAAATAATGACTAGGCTGGCTCTGGTTCACATGAATGGACCCTGGCTAGGTTTGGCTGAGTAGCTTCTCTGGGGCAAGTGGGAATGGCATTGCTGTGGGGGAGTTCCAGGTGGGCAGGCAGGGTTCTGATGGGAGCGAGGCCTAGAAAGCAGGGGCTTCATGCAGATGCAGCAGGGACACTCCCACCAAGCCATCCTGGGCTTTGGTCATGGGCCCCACACCAAGCACTTGGACAAGCCTGTTAGGAAAGGGGGTGGCACACGCTCTTCTTTCATCTGGAAAAACATGGAGATCCAAGGGAGGGCGGAAAGGGTCCTAGAAACTCAAGTCAGCTTAGAGCGTCTTATTGCTTATTTAGTCAGAAGAGCCTAGCTGGGCCCATACAGAGAAAGATTTGGCCAAGGGCTAACCCTTAGGGTGGGGCTTGGAAGAGAGGCCCCTCCTGCAATATTAGGATAGCAGCCTAGGCCAGGCCTTGGGTCCAAAGCCACAGTTGGCTCTAAGGGTCTGAGCTCCAGCTTTCCTTCAAGAGATGGTATTCCTGGCTAGCATATGGGGCCCTTTTCCCTTTAGGTACACTGGGACCCCACAGGCCAGGGGAATGATGCTGGCGGAAATGACCACATGAGTTCTGGGGACTGTGTTCCACTTTGATTCCAAAGAGAAAGACAAGGCCCTATAACCTTGTAACAGGAGGGAAGGTGGTACCACAACACTAGAGAAAGATGCCAGCCAGCCAGCCAGCTGCCGCTGAGAGCACCAAGCTGCTGCTCTACCCTCTGCTTTTCTCGGAACTTATTAGTTCCTGAGGCTGGACCTAGGGTGTGGCAATGGAAGGGATAATGGGGAAGAGTCCTGAGTGGGTGGTGTCCCTGCACCTGAAGCAATTCATAAATGCTTTGTGATACCTGCCTCCAGGGAACACAGAGATGGGAATAGGAGCTCCCTCCCACCCCAGGAGGGAAGGAGGGAGGGAGGGAGGAGAGAACCCCACCCACCCAGGGAGGCCATAATTAAGGCAGTGATGCTGAGGTGGGGCTCCTTTTTGGGAGGCCCCTTGTGCTCCCAATTACAGCAGCACTTCCTCATTTTCCACCCTGGGAAAACTTCCATTTCATGATGACTTTAATTCTAAAGCATTCACTATTAAGAACCTTTGAAAGCAGGAGACACCCAGAGTGCAGGTCTGAGGGGCTCACTCACTCCTGTTACCAGAGGCAGAAAGCATGTGCATTAGGCTGGCAAATGGCAAGAACACTCATTCCCCCTCAGCCCAGGAACAGCAGAAGTTCTGAGGCCCTCGGGAGGCAAAGCAACAGCCAGGAAGGATGAAGGCTGGAACAGACAGAGCTCAGTAGAGGATAGGCCCTGGGGGAAGACACAACAGGAAAGAGCCCTGCCCAAGAAATGGGAGGGGCTGGGGCAGCTTAGTTCTTCCCAGCCCTTGGAACAAAAGTCCTTGCACCAGCACCAGCAGAGAATCCCTGAAGAGCAGACTTATGGAAATGATCCCAAGCTCAGCTGATCCACAAGTCACGGGGACACACATGTCCACGCTTTGAGGATTTATCTTTTCCCTGCAACCCCAGCACTGCCGACATTCATCACAGGCCCAGGATTGTAACTTTGTCAGAAACAAACCAGGCCCGACACTCCGTGTTTAGAAAGAGAATTTAAAAACAGAGTCAAAAGAATGGAAATCAGTTATCTGTCCTCTTCCCGGGCAGGGAGAAAACCTCCTTCCCCACGTTTGAGACTATGGCTAGGTGGTGAGGAAGGCAGGCTCAGCACCCCAGCCTTGGGGAAACATAGAAAGGGCCCGTCCCAGGCACTCAGCTGGATGCAAGCACAGCCTTTGGGCCACAAGACCTGATGGCCACTGGGTGCTGGTCTGGAAATAAGTCCTCATCTTCCCAGAAATGTGATCTTTTGTCTGCAGCAGCTGGCTGGAGAAGGATTTCAGAAAGGTGTGTGCCTGGAGTACCCAAAGGCATACCCTTCCTTTATCCTTGGCATAGGCCTTACAACACTGAGGAAAGGCCATGGTTTGGCAATGGAGCCTTCAATAGTCTTCATCCCTATAGAACTCAGTGGCTCTTAGGGTGACAGAGGAGACAAGCTAACTTGGGAAGAGTCTTGGTCTTTCAGCTTCTCCCCCACTGAAACTCTATATGCTGGGGCCACAGTTCATGGCAAAACACACACACAAACACACACTCTCTCAAACACACATCTCAACAAGGTGGCGGCAGGTAGCTCTGGGTATCGTTGCTCTGGCATTCGCCCACTCGGCATCTAAGCTGTCCTAAAGCTCTTTCCAATTACTTCTCACTCTTTACGGGCTGTGTGGTGAGGCACTCCAGCTTCTACTCTGTCACGCTGATCAAAAAGGCACAGTGTGGGAAAGTCCCCTACTGGGATGGCCGTTGCTTGGAAGCAGGGCAGGCTAAGGGGCCCGCAGCTGCCCAAGGCTGGTGTAGACGTCCTCTGCTCCGCTCAGCTCCTCAAAGATTGGGATCAGGTTCAGCAACTCAGTGTCTGCCATGTCATCAAACCAGGACTGCACAGGCACCTGGTGGGGGGAAGATGTGGTGTCAATCTCCCAACTGCCGCTTCCTCCTCCCTCACCCCAGAGCCCTAGAGGGTGGCTGGGTCTTCCTGGAGGGGTGTACTTCTCTGGTGGAACCCACAGTTCCAGTCTGCTTCCTCTCCCAATCCCTACCGTGGAGACGTGTCAGGAGCACTCACTGCATTCTCAGGGTGGAAGATGTAAGAAGCAGGTGAGTTGTCCAGGATGAGGGTCTTCCTCAGGTCCCTACCCAGGCGGCTGAGGTCCTTGACGTAGCAGCCCTGGTGGAACACGCAGGACTCACGGAATAGGCGGGCCCGGAACACCCCACACCGATCCAGCAGGTCTGTCACAGGGTCGGCATACTAGGAGGAGAGAAGATGCCTTAGTATGGATGCAGTCCTGGTCCTCCTGTGGCACCCTAGGGACCAAAAGGGAGCTGCTGGACCACCCCTGTGGCCACACACCCACTCCTGGTTCTTCCCTCTCACCCCTAGTTACCTTGGCCAGGCTGGCAGTGAAGAGAACACATTCAAAGAGTTCCCCCATACGTCTCAGGAACTCATCCACATAAGGCCTCTTGAGCACATACACCTGAGGAAGAGCAGAGCAGCCTGTTGGAAGCCTCCCTGTGATGAAGCTTTGCAGTACAAGGTACCTTCACCAGTTACAGAGAGCAGCAAGGAGCTCTCAACCCCTGCAGCCCAGCCTCTTAAGACTACCTGGCTGGAAGCCTGCGGCCCCCTGAGGGGGGGTCTACAGACCCCGAGAACTGGCTGTATCCCCTCACCAGGTTTCCAATGGATCAGTGGTCCCAACCTCAACCTGGCGCAGGAAGAAGTGCATACACCTTGTCCCAGGAGCCATCTCTGTTTCCAGCGGCGGACCATCAGCTGCCTCCAGAAACAAGTAATCAAGAATAGGCCTCACAGATGGAAACAGCCTATCCTGGATTACTTGAATCCAGCCACAGCCTCTATGGGAGTTTTCTGTCCTTGGCTCCAACAGGACAGTCTGTCCAGGTCACGATCAGGTAATGAACTGCACCAGGGAGCAGTGACTTTTTCCCCTCAATGGCCCCATTCTAGACAGATACCCTGCCGACTCTTGCTCTGCACCAGATTTTGTGCTTGCTTCTGCCAGCCACCCCGAACACCTGCGTCCACCTTTACGATCTTGCACATTTTGGCAAGTCCTTTGGCTACCTGACCCCCCATCAGTCTGCACTCTATTGCTTCCATGACTGTAGCCTACACAGGTGCTACGAGAACCATTTCCACAAAGGTCCTTTTTCTTTTCTTATTTTTTAGAGATGGGGTCTTGCTGTGTGAGGCCAGGCTGGTTGTAACTTGTGGGCTCAAAGCGTTCCTCCTGCCTCAGCCTCCCAGAGTGCTGGGATGACAGGTGTAAGCCACGGCGCCTGACTCCCAAAGCTCCTTTACCCACATAACTCCCGAGCTCAACGAGAGTCAGCCTGCCGTGACTCTCCCTCCTAGAGTGGGCCTGAACTGGCCACCAACTCACCAGACCCCTCAAGAGCTCTGCAGGAACCCTCTGTTCTAGGCAGCCACAACTTAGCTTCTGTTAGCCTGCCATTCCTTTGACCTCCAACAAGCCCCTTCCTCATCCCAGCTATTCATCAAGTCTGGCATCCTTTCACCCACCTTGGCAGGTAGTGCTCCCTTATTTTAACCTCATCCTTTTAAAAATTATTCATACCCTTCCTTGTTAGCCAGGAGTTCACAGTGTGTATCTGTTTGAAAATATGCCTTCACCTGTTCTACAAGGGTTTAGCACATCCCTATACCCTCAGCTAGACTGTAAAAGGGCTGCTGGACCAAGCCTGGGCCTGACCGGGGCCTGGCAGGTCTTCTGGGCAGGCAAGCTGAGTAAATGGTCTTTCACTAGCAATGTCACATGATCCTTAAGCCGGGACTGCCTGGGCTGCAGGCTGGAGCCTGGTCCGTTTAGATTTGAGTGCTCTTTACATTGACAGACATACATTGAGTACTTCCTCAGGCAGAATCCAATGGAGGGCCCCAGGGAAGGCAGTCAGAGAAGGCTTCACAGAGGAGGAGATGTCTGGGCTGGGGAGGAAGAAAGTCACTAGCTATTCACAGTGGGGGTGTGGGGGGCAGCATGGGCAAGAGGGCATTCCAAGCAGAGAAAATGGTTATTACTGGTTTCCTTGCCTGTTACAGGAAAAGAGATACCTGGTTAAGGTATCTTAACAGGTATAGATACCTTTCTTAAGGAACAGAGAAATGTAATAAATCATGTTAACAGTGCTGGCCACGTGACAGGATGGTGGTTAACAAATGATAGCTATTATTATTATTATTATTAAATAAAATGTAAACTATTTTTTTAAACAGCTTGGTTGCAAAGAGAAAACAAGGGTGACAGCTGGAGGGGATATGGGCTGAAACTCTTTTTTTAAGATGAGAAAGCCTTGAGTGTGAAAGATACCAATAAAAAGGGGAGGCTGGAGTTATAGAAAAGGGATCAGCTGACAGAACGCAAGCCCTGAGACGGGTGGAGGACCCCAGTACACGTGGGGCAGAAGGCAGACCCCCCCACCCTCTGGGCTGGGTGTGGTCGGGCTGGCAGCTCACCTGGTGAGTGGTCCCTTCAATCTCTATAGGCACTATGAAGTCAGCATTGTTGATTGGCTGGAAGGCAGAAAAGTTAATGCTGTCAGCATGGTGGCAAAGAAACATGAGGGCCCACCATAACCCTAGGTGGGTGGGGAGAAACAGATTTTAGAGACTCCTGGAAGTGCCTCTGGCCGCCCCATTAAGGGGTTCTCACCCTAGTTCAAAATGTGATATCCCATTCTGGTTTTCCCTACTCCTTAGCACCTCCACTCTGACAAATTCTACCTGAGCTGAGAGTTTTGGGGCCTGAGTTTCCTGATGAGACAAGCAGGGGCAAGGGCCAAAGGTGATTCAACCACTCTTTTAGGCCTGCCCTGCACAGAGCCCTGGTGGCTGTCTGTGCTATGTGGCTCAGGGGCAGATGCAGCCTGTCGGGAGTGATTGGAGATAGCAGCCCTGGTGGAACACACAGGGTTCCTACTCAACAGTCTTTAGTGGGGCCTCTAGATACCTGTGACACCAGGGTGGCCAAAATGCCAGAGGCCTGGCCTTTTCCCTTCTAATCTCTCCTCTTTCCTCACCTTTAGGCTTCCTTACACAATTGTTGTCAGATTCACAAAAGGGCCCAAGATGAAGGTAGGAAGGGTTCCCCAGACGTTGAGTTACCTTAAATGAGCTATGCACAAGGGTTTCATCGAGGTCAATGACCACACAGATCCTTCCTTGATCTTCCTCTGTCACCTCTGGGAGCAGGCAGGTCCCTGGGATCTAAAACCAAGCCAGGTTGCTGAGATCTGCCCACCAAGAAAGCCCAGTTGTACCCCTTGGCATAACTATGGGAAGAGCTGGGCTGTTTGTGGAGACAATCACCAACCCAAGATAGGCACCTCTTAAAGGCCGGGAAGAGAGAAGGTGGAGTTGTTTCATTGCTTTCAGCCTCCCAATGGGACTAATTAAGTGATCTGGACATTGGAGGTGGTGGCCAGGGCTGGTGTGGGATGGACAGCAGCTGTGGGAAGAGGGCATGGAGCACCAGCTGTCCCCTAAAATCTAATGCCTTGCACACAGCAGGCCCTCAACAAATATGGGGAATAAATGGCTTCGCAGGTCAGGGAGGTGGCTGGCCAGGCACCAAGGACTATGCACGTCACCCTGCCCATGGAGCTGGCAGGGATCACAGGGTCCTGGCTTCTGAGTACTTACCAGGCCAGAGTCACGTACCTGGTAGAATTGGTACTGGAGACACTGGAGCAGATCCGACTGAGGAAGAGAAGGAGGCGGTCAGCGCCATCTCACCGCCCTTCCCACCCCATTCAAACCCGCTACTTCTGTCTTAAGCCTGAAGGGCAACTTTCTCCTGCAGACCCAGCCACCTGGAAGCTCCTACCATGTGAAAACTTACTTTTCCTAGGAGTGGGGCAGGAAAAGGGAAAGGCTAGAGCTTCCTTTCCACATTAGGCCTGGTGAAGGATGAAGAAGACAAGTGTCCCTGTTCTCAGTTGATACTGCCTCTCAATTGGACAAAGTGAGGAACAGGGAACTCAAGTAACTGATTCAGGGACACAGAGTCGAGGCAGAACCAAAGTCTGAATTCCTCACAGTGGCAAACTCTCGCTAAGTCCTTAAACTCAGCTTCTCTTTGAGAATATGTTGTTTTCTATGCACTCCTTAGGGGTTATATGGGGGAACAAGCCCTACAAAACATCAAGTAAGCCACACTGTGGGTACCCAAAATGTGAGGGGAGGGAGTGCAGAGAGATCAGCAAGCCCCCCCACCCCAATTTTTGCTAATATAAATATTATGACCGCTGGGGGCAGGGGCTCACACCTATAATCCTAGCACTTTGGGAGGCCAAGGCGGGCGGATCACCTGAGGTCAAGAGTTCGAGACCAGCCTGATCAACATGGAGAAACCTTTTCCATCTCTACTAAAAATACAAAATTAGCCGGGCGTGGTGGCACATGCCTGTAATCCCAGCTACTCGGGAGGCTGAGGCAGGAGAATCGCTTGAACCCGGGAGGCGGAGGTTGCAGCAAGCCAAGATCATGCCATTGCACTCCAGCCTGGGCAACGAGAGCGAAACTCCGTCTCCAAAAAAAAAAAAGAAAGGTTACGGTTTTAAGTGTTCTTAATGAAAACTCTGAAGAAAAATTAAAATCCTAGCACTTAGATAAACAATGTGGCATTCAGTGTACTGCCTTCAAATCTGTGTCAGCAGACTTTTTTCAGAATGCTATATAATTACACACTCTGCCTTTTTACTTAATGTTGCAAGTCAATACTTCTCCATGTTATTGAGAACTCTGTAAAAGCTAATCACTCAGTAATACTGTCATGTTGTATTTTATTTAACCATTTCCCCTACTGCAAAATGCAGTGATTTTTCACTGATGTATGTCTTCAGCCTGGTCTTGAGAAAAAGGAAGGACAACCAGACCTCAGTGTTTCAGAGAAGTACTACTGGCTTTTGGGGCAGAATAATTTTTGTTGGTTGGGGCTGGCCCCACCTGTGAAGTACTAGACATACCCACAAAATCCCAAATGCCTTGCGTGAGTACAGGAGAGAATTACTGACAGGAGTTATTAACAGCATGGTAGTTTCAATTCCTTGGTTCCCTGTAAGTCAGGTAACTTGGAAGTTAGCTTTGCATAGTTGAGAACAACAACACAGGCTTTAGAGCCAGAGAGATCTAAGTTCAAATCCTGACACTACTATTTATCAACCATGAACTCTTCAGGTGCCACATAAACCCTCTCCATAAACCCGTATCTGCAAAGTGTAAATCCTGTGATCTCCTTACAGGGCTGCTGGCTAGATCACATGAGACAATATATGCAAAGCACCTTGCCTAGTTCCTGGAACCTGGAAGGATCAGGATCACAGGGGCCGTCAGAAACCACAGGGACATCTGAATGGCCCATACCGCAAAGGGGAAGGAACAGAAAGGAAATGAACTACTTATGGAAGGATAGAGGAAAGGCCCCTCTCAGCCAGAAATCTTTGCAACCTCAGGCAAGGCTTCCTTGTCTGGTTGCCATCATTGGCAGGGATCTCCCACTAACAGTCCCTTCTTTGCGGGCATCTTACCACCCCGACCCACCTACCTTAGCAATGGTGTTTGCTTCCTCCTTATATGCGGCGAGCTCAGTGGAGGAACTTGACTGGCCAACATGCTGGGCGCGAAAACAGCAGAAAAGGGCCTTGAAAATGTTACGTCCACGAGGCTTCTTAGGAGAGGACTTGGAGACCAGGCCTAGGGTGGACAGAATGAGAAGCCTTAGCTCTAGGGACATCAGTTTCTGTCCACAGATACTACCATGCCCATAGCTCTTCCAGTTTGTAAGCTCTACTAGGGCACACAGTATACGGCTGGTGAACAACCACATACAGTTAACAGTAAAACATACATGTTTATTCCAGCCTTTTCTCTTTAAAGCAGGAACGTCAGGAATCTCCATTCTCTGGGTTGGGAGACCTGAGCTACAGAGCATTTATTCTTCATTCCATGGGGGAAGATGAGGCCAGGCACAGAATCAAGGTGTTCTGCTGCTCCAGCTGCAGCCCACTCAAAATTAATTCACGAAGACAAAAATCCTCCCTAACATCAATTCCCAGGAAGGCCATCAGTTCCAGACAACGGAGTAACCTGGTCCCCTTCGAGTTAGTGGAGCTGTAGTTCTGTTCAGCATCAGCTTCCCTAGATACTGGGTCAGGGGAGGCAGAACTGAGCCCAATTTGCCTAAAAACCTCAGGCTAGAGGCTGGGCGCGGTGGCTCACGCCTGTAATCCCAGCACTTTGGGAGGCCGAGGCAGGCGGATCACGAGGTCAGGAGATCGAGACCATGCTGGCTAACACGGTGAAACCCTGTCTCTACTAAAAATACAAAAAATTAGCCGGGCGCGGTAGCGGGCGCCTGTAGTCCCAGCTACTCGGGAGGCTGAGGCAGGAGAATGGTGGGAACCCGGGAGGCGGAGCTTGCAGTGAGCCCATATTGCGCCACTGCACTCCAGCCTGGGCAACAGAGTGAGACTCCCTCTCAAAAAAAAAAAACAAAAAAAACAAAAAAAAAAATCCCTTCAGGCTAGAAACAAGAGACCAGGAACTACAGAGCAGCCCCAGCCCCAAGGAAGAAGCTACACTTTTTGTTCACAGTCTTGTCTTCCTCCTCCACTCCAGCAGCTCTCTTTAAGGCCCCCCCACCCCCACCCCAGGATGGGGAGCCTAATTGGTAAAACACAAGATACCATGGATTAGCCCCTTGGAACACACATTTGCGGCCTCAGGTTCTAGGGTGATAGCCTTGCTTCTGGACTGAAGCTGCTTAGTCCTACCTTGATAATTTGGGTGGTGGAAACAAAGTCATTTTAATAGGAGACTTGGCAAGACATCCCCAGAAAGGCCAAGCAGATACGGAAAAAAACTATGAGCATTACAGGATCAACTAGAAACGGACTTAAGGATAGCTTTTGCGCTGGGTGTGGTGGCTCATACCTGTAATCTCAGCACATTGGGAGGCCGAGGTGGGCGGATCACTAGAGGTCAGAAGTTCAAAACCAGCCTGGCCCACGTGGTGAAACCCCGTCTCTACTAAAAATACAAAACAGCTGTGCGTGATGGCATGTGCTTGTAATCTCAGCTACTTGGGAGGCTGAGGCAGGAGAACTGTTTGAACCCAGGAGGTGGAGGTTGCAGTGAGCTGAGATCATGCCACTGCACTCTAGCCTGGCTGACACAGCAAGACTCTGTCTCAAAAAAAAAAAAAAAAAAAAAAAAAAAAAGATTATCTTTTGCAAGTTCCTTCTGCTATAGATGAACTTTTCTGACGACTGTTGAGCAAGAGTGGAAAGCTACAATGTGCACTGTGGCCAGGAGGTGGCGCTGCACAACCACTCACAGAATGGTCCTTGGTCCCAGGTCTCTTCTCCAGAGGGTCTTGAGTTTCCCAGAGCCTGAGCAGATGGGCCTAGTGATTAAACCCAAGCCATTCCAGTTTAAAGCACAGGGCAAACTACTGTGCAGAAAAATGGATGCTGGAAATGCCTCTGTCTTTGTGGGGGAAAAACAAAAGCAGAATGTACCACGAAGGACAAACTGCCCTGTGTTATTACTTGGGACAAAGATGAAGGGAAGAGGAAGACAATGTGGTAGGGGCTACCCAGGAGCAACACACCCAGAAAATGCACCAAGGTGACCCCTGCAGAAGTGGATGATGGGAGGGCCATATAACATCCAGTTACTGGGTTGCCAGTGCCCCCTGGAGAGGAGCAGGGGAAGATCAAATTATTCCCCAGGACCAAGGGTGGGAAAATGGCCTTTACACAGCAGTTGGACAAGTACAGTCAGCATCACCCCCTAGGATAAGGGACTCAGCTCTGCCTCAACAGAAAGGCAGAGGACTTCCTGCAGGTGCAGGCTCACCCTCCCCTGCTGGCCGGTCCAGAGCTTGCTCTCTCTCTCTCTCTCTCTCTCCCTCTTCCCTGGGTTAGGCCAGATTCCTTAACATTGGTATGGCCATTGGAAACCTTTTAGAAAATGACTGGGCCTTTCCAGCAATTAGCCTAAAAGCCTAGACATCACTTTTAAGCTCCTGGCTCTGGAAGAGGAACCAAGATTTCCAGGGACAGGGATTTTGTCATGAAGTTGTGCTGGGGACATCCCCCAGAGCCCTTTATCAAGGAGAAAAAATTCAGAGCAGAGCCCAGCGCTCAAAGAGACCAGGATAAGCTGGGCATGGTGGCTCATATAGGAGGACTGCTCAAGCTCAGAAGTTCAAGACCAGCCTGGGCAACATAGTAAGACCTCATCTCAAATTTAAAAAGACAGGCCGGTCGTGGTGGCTCACACCTGTGATCCCAGCACTTTGGGAGGCCGAAGTGGGCAGATTGCGGGTTTGAGACCAGCCTGGCCAACATAGTGAAACCCCGTCTCTACTAAAAATACAAAAATTAGCTGGGCACAGTGGCGCACACCTGTAGTCCCAGTTACTTGGGATGCTGAGGCAGAAAAATCGCTTGAACCCAGGAGGCAGAGGTTGCAGTGAGCTGAGATCGGGCCACTGCACTCTAGCCTGGGCAACAGAGCGAGACTCCAGCTCAAAAAAAAAAAAAAAAAAAAGGGAAAAGAAAAAGAAAAGTCATCAAGACAGAGGTTCCTTGGACTTTCCCTATTTCTATGCTGAAATTGGAGGGAAAGGACAGCTTCCCCACCTGCCTGTATGGCTCACATTAAATTCTAAGCCCAGGGACTCAGGGCAGACGCTGACACAAAGCTCCAAGACGAAAGCTGAACCATTGCTTTCCGTTTGGTTTATGGTTTCTTCATGCAGAACCACAATCAGAGGCTTAACCCGGGCACAGAGCCTTTTTTAAAAGGCCACACAGCCTGGGCTTTTCCTGAAGAGAGGCTGTCAGGAATGCACTCAGCATCTTAGTGACAGACGCTGTGAAGGCTGAGTAATCCTGAGAGGTTGGGGGGGCAGTGAAAGGGGCAGCTGGCTGGGGGCATGGAAAGGCCTGGCTTGTGCCCGCTGCAGGGAGCCCAACAGGCAGAAACGCCTCAGTCCTAAACAGGGAGGGAGCTTGGACTCTGCAGGAGATGAGGGTCTTCTCAAAAACACAATGTGGCCGGCAGCCCCTGGGCCTCTGAGCCCACAAATGCCTTGAACTTGGGGGCAGGAGCTTGAAGCAGAGTACCTCAGACCCACAACAGCAAGGTCAATACCTCAGGCATCCGTCATTCCCCACTCCCCTGATGGGGTCCTGCTTCCCTCCAATCCTTTTCCAGGCTGGCTGTCCTCCTTACCTTTCTAAATACTACTCCAGAGAATTCATCAGAATGCATCAGCCTCTCCCAGCATGGCTGCCTCCCTGCAAGGCCCACAATGGCCGCAACTCAGTGCATTCATCAGCCTCTGTGACCCTCTGCGTACCAGGCACTCAGTAACTTTGGCTGAGTAAATGACTCCAGGGTCCTCCAGGGCCTGTCACGACTACAGAGCCAGGACCTGGGGAAGCCCCCACTAGTTTGCAACAGCCCGGAAGAGTTAGATAGAAAAGCCTCCTTTATGTGAGGAGAGGAAGGTGAACACTGAGGGAGCTGGGGCCCTGAGGCAAGCCACTGAGTCTTTCTAGGCCACCGCCATGTTTACTGAGCATCACGGATGTGCCAGGCCTGCGTTAGACACTTGACATCATTAGCCTCATTTAATCCTTACTATTAACACTTTGGTAGGCACTAGTTCTCCACTTTACAGAAGGGAAACTAAAGCACAGAGAGGTTAAGTAACCTGGCTCACGGTCATGCAGGTAGTATGATAGCAGAGCCAGGATTTGAACCCAGATCTGCCTGAACCCAGAGCCCAGGCTCTTAACCATTACCCTGTATAGGGTCTCATACACATTTACTCATGCAACAAATGGGAGGTGTAGGGGCACTCTCAAGGTCTCTTCTGGATAACTTTTTTTTTTTTTTCTTTCGGAGACAAGCCTCATTCTGTTGCCCAGGCTGAAGTACAGTGGTATAATCATGGCTCACTGCAGCCTCGATGTCCCAGGCTCAAGCAATCCTCCTACCTCAGCCTCTCAAGTAGCTAGGACTACAGTCTTCTTGGGAACTTTTGCTCTCTGCCTCTCTAGGATGAGCTGGTAAAGGACCAGTCTGGGGTCTAGCCCCTGCCCCTAGCCCCAGGTTTTCTTGGGCAGGCTGCCAAAGTTGGAAGGGGTAAAACAGCGCAAGGTTCTGGGATTCCACTCCAGGGAATCCACCCCCACCCCTGCCTGGACCTGCTGTGACCAGCAGATACCTCTGGGAGATCAAGATAACAATGGGGGGAGAGGAAGAAGGAGGGGCTGGAGCCAGGAGCTTTGGTCCAAGACCTGCATTGTTCCTTGGGTTTAAGGGTGAGGGAACCACAGAGTTCAGAGAGGGATCTGAAACTTGTGTCAAAGAGCCTTTCACATGGCTCCTTTCAGCCAGCACTCAGCATTGTGTCCTTGACAGCCAGGTGCAGGCCAGCCCCTACCCATCTGTGTGTGATGGGGAGGGGTACAGCCTGCCCTTCCAGGAGAGGAACACTGGGCACAAGATGATTTACAGGCCCACAGGGATTTCCTTCTTTAAAAAAAAAGAGGCCGGGCGCGGTGGCTCACGCCTGTAATCCCAGCACTTTGGGAGGCCGAGGCGGGCGGATCACGAGGTCAGGAGATCGAGACCATCCTGGCTAACATGGTGAAACCCCGTCTCTACTAAAAATGCAAAAAATTAGCCGGGCGAGGCGGCGGGCGCCTGTAGTCCCAGCTACTCGGGAGGCTGAGGCAGGAGAATGGCGTGAACCCGGGAGGCGGAGCTTGCAGTGAGCCGAGATCGCGCCACTGCACTCCAGCCTGGGCGACTAAGCGAGACTCTGTCTCAAAAAAAAAAAAAAAAAAAAAAAGAAAACAGAGGCCAGGCGTGGTGGCTCATGCTTGTAATCCCAGCACTTTGGGAGGCCGAGGCAGGCAGATCACCTGAGGTTGGGAGTTCGAGACCAGCCTGACCAACATGGAGAAACCCTGTCTTAGCCTGGAGTGGTGGCTCACGCCTGTAATCCCAGCACGTTGGGAGGCCAAGGCAGGCAGATCACCTGGGATTGGGAGTTCAAGACCACCCTGACCAACATGGAGACACCCGGTCTCTACTAAAAATACAAAATTAGCCAGGCGTGGTGGTGCATGCCTGTAATCCTAGCTACTAGGGAGGCTGAGGCAGGAGAACTGCTTGAACCCAGGAGGTGGAGGTTGCGGTGAGCCAAGATCACGCCATTGCACTCCAGCCTGGGCAACATGAGCGAAACTCCATCTACCAAAAAAAAAAAAAAAAAAGGATGGGGCCTTGAACTCCTGGGCTTAAGCGATCCTCCTGCCTCATCCTCCCGAAGTGCTAGGATTACAGGTGTGAGCCATTATGCCTGGTCCGCACAGGAAATTCATTGCACATGGTTTCCCCAACCAGGAAGGGCAGGACTCCAGCGGATGCCATGTAGCCCCAGGACAAGCTGCTTTCCCTCCTTCATTCCCTGCTACCCTCTGTGGACATCCAGCCCTCCTCTCCTGCCCAGATGCAGACGTGCTTCTGTCTTCCCTGCCCCAAACATTTGGTTTGGGGCTAGATGTCTGAGAGGACCAGCACAGACCCAATGAGGGAAGCAGCTCTGGCTTTAGAAGAAAGTGAGCTGGTGGCTGAAGACAGGGAAGCCAGGCCAGCCCTCCAGCTCACTGCAGCGAGGCTTCCTACTGAAGCGGGGTGTGAGGAGAAGAGGGGATGTGAGGAGTATGCCCCCACTGGGGATCATCAGGGCTGAGGTCCGGGCTCTGCCAGTTACTGACTCAGCCACACAGCCTTCTGGAGCCTTAGTTTCCTCATCCATAAACTGGGATAACAGCAAGCCCTCACTCAGGACTGAAAGGATAAACGAAGTTAGAGTAAGGCACTGTGCGAACTCTAGAGCTAAATGCTGTGCTTGTTTTAATTAATTATCCAAGGGGAGAGGACCACTAATTGGCAACATCATGGGCCTCATTCCAGGAGGCCAGCAACAGCTCAGGAGCCCTCCCACCATCATCACGTGGATGAAGCCCAAGAAGACGAGGGAAAGGTGCCTGAGAGCTCTACTATGAGCAGGTTTCAGAAAGTCAAAACAGCCCCTATACCTTCTCCCCAATCCACAACAAAATTTGTTTTCCAGCTCACAAACTCCCTGACTAGGTATTCTGTGAAAAACAAAAGCAAGTAAGACTGTTTCACTTGAGACAAAAATCACCATCTCCCCTGGTATTCACCCCCACCACCCTCAAGAAGTACCAGGTGAGGACACTATTTGCCTCTGCCTCTTAAGAAGCATATGCATGGGCCGGGGGAGGTGGCTCAAGCCTGTAATCTCAGCACTTCGGGAGGCCGAGCCTGGTGGATCACTAGAGCCCAGGAGTTCAAGACCAGCCTGAGCAACATGGCAAAATCCTGTTCTACAAAAAAAAAATTAGCCAGGTGCACCTGTAGTGCCAGTTTGGCAGGCTGAAGTGGGAGAATCACCTGATCACCTGAGCCCAGGAGTTCGAGGCTGTAGTGAGCTGTGACTGCACCACTGCACACCAGCCTGGGTGACAGAGTGAGACCTTGTCTCAAAAAAAAAAAAAAAAAAAAGCGTGTGCATGTACTAACATGTGAACACATGCACACATACACACAAATGAAGACCAGAGTGACCAGGGCAACAGTATTTTTAATCTTCTCCTGAAGGTCAGGTCCAGATACCACTTTTGTCAACAACACAGCTTTGTGTCCCAGCAAAGGAACTTCTCACACGTCTGCCTGGCATTTGGCAGAAGGTAACCTCTGAGGCAATCAGATTTTAACAAGCCCATTCACGTAGAAAGTTGCTTTCTTTTTTGGTTCATCCCCAGAAGTACTTCCTTCCCCACCACCTCCCATCCCCCACAGCAAAGGACTTAGCCTTAGCCTGGCTATCACTATAAAATGGCCCCTCTGAGGGGCCTCCTTCCTCTCAGCTATTGGAGGAAGGAGAGTATTTGGAGCATTTCCGGCCCTTCTTGGCCGGCAGCCTGAACCCTGTAGCCAAGACACATTTGACTGGGACTCCCCCATGGAGAGAAGTCCTCCCAGGTCCTCTGCAAGGGGCATCTGTGCCTTGGCTATGGACATACCCTAAAGTGCCAGGTGGACGGAAGAGCTCCTGGGACCAGCAGGTGAGTCGGCAGGGAACAAAAGAGGGTGGGATGCCTAGGTAGCCCCCAAAAGACTGCAAACAATTGGGAGGGTGTACTGCTTTCACACCCGGCCACTGACACTGTTCTCTACTGCTAACAAGTAAGGCAGGGCCGGACCCAGCTTAGCACTGGCTCCCAAAGTTCCAAAAAGTAACTGTGAACTAACTGCATGGACATTTTTTGAAAAAAGCAGTTTTACACTTTGGGAGGCAAAGGCGGTGGGGATCACTTGAGATCAGCAGTTCGAGACCAGCATGGCCAATATGGTGAAACCCCATCTCTACTAAAAATGCAAAAACTAGCCGGGTGTGGTAGCAAGCTGCTGTAATCCCGGCTACTCTAGAGGCTGAGGCACGAGGTGGAGGTTGCAGTGAGCCAAGATCATACCACTGCACTCCAGCCTGGGAGACACAGTGAAACTGTCTCAAAAAATAAAATAAAATTAAATTAAATTTTAACAAGCAGTTTTAGCCATGCTGTTTGGTTCATACCAGCATGTTGTATGCTGGTGCAGGGAGGGCACCAGCAACTGGGGCAGTCCTACCTAAGCCAGTGTCTCCATTAGTTCCCTTTCCCTGGGCAGGAGAGCTCCCTACATGGCTGTCTCTTCTTTCAGACCTGAGTCCTTAATGCCACCTGTGGGGCGAGGGTCACAGGTCACACACTTTCTTGTCTCTCCCCCTTCAGCAGTCTGTTCTCTGACCTCAGCTAGAGAGGTCAGAGGACTCGGTTTTGGGAGCAGGGGACTTCTGGCAACTTCTAAAGGATGCTGATTTCAGAATCAGCCTCTAAAGGAGTTATTCCCAAAACACCCTCCTGGGCAGCTCTAACATACTTTAAAAACGTGCTGGGTTGGGGTGGGCCTCCAGAAGTAGTAGGTCCTGGACCAGAGACAGAGGAGGCATTTCCTCATAGACAAGTCAGCTGCAGGCTCAGCCCTGCAAGCCCCACTCCAGAGGGCTCTTGGGGGATGTCAGGAAGTGATATAATAGCCCACAGGGGAGCAGGGACAAGCCTGAGATGCCATCCAAGAAAACTCAAAGGGCTGGATCCTGCCCCTGCCTCAGCAGGAGACCCTGCCCTATGTAGCACCAGCCAGAGCAAAGATTGTAAGGGACTGGAAACCACACTTGCCCACCTGGAGTTCAACCCCTCCGTCCCCTTGAGGTGTAGAACAAGCCCCTGTGGGAGGGGCTACACACAGACACCCTCTCAGTGAGTGTTTCAAGTTCCTGCCTTGGTGCTGTGCCCTTGACTCCTGGAATGCTTGGATACAGTTGAAGCCTAGGAAGAATCCAGTGCTTCTTTCCCTTCCAGGTATGTAGGCCTGCTTTAGGTTGATACAAACGTGAGCTGGAGAAAGTAGTGAGGACACAGGACAAAGCAAGGGTATCTGTTCTGACCAGGGAACAATACATAAGGCACCTAGACTTGAGTTCGAATCTAGGCTCCGCCATGTGTAAGGTATGCAGCCATGGGCCTCAGTTTCTTCATCTGCAAAACGGGAAGACTACCTATTTCTCAGTGTCAGAATTACGGGGAGCTCAGGGAGAGTCCTGGTCCTAACAAAAGCTTGGTAAGTGTCAACTGCTACTCATTAAGCGTAGAGCACTTTCATACTCCTAACCTCAGTCCCCGTTTCAAAATGTTCACATTAAAGGGACCATAGAGATTTCTTCTAACTCATTTCAGAGGTTACCTCATTTCAGAGGTAGTAACGGCCAAACCGGAAATGATGTTTTCCGGGACTCAACAAAAACCAATCACTTGCACACACACATACACACTCATTGAGGCTGACCAACCAGTTCCTCCTTCATGTGGCTGGCCTCTGCAGAAGGACTGGAAGGAGTCTGCCAGGGAGGCACCCATCTCCAGGGACATTCGCCTTCTCCCCCTACACCCCTCAGCTTCACCTAGGACCAGCCAAGTTGTATAGGTGAGTCCACTTGAGAAAGCACTGATCTAGACATCAGGAAACCCAGCTCTTGCTCCAGTTCAGCTTCTCAACAGTTCCGTGGCCTTGCTAGGGCACAATTCTCTGGGGTTCAGTTTCCTCATAAGTCAATCTGGAAAGGTTTCCCCTGCATGGTCCCTTAAAAGGTGGCTTTACCTGAAGCATGCACCTGAAGCATGAACTCAAAGGCACTCAAAAAAGTGAAATGCCAGACAATGCAAATGTCTGGCTGACACTAGCCATGTACCCTTGGGCAAAGTCCTTCCCCTCTCTCTGTGAAAGTTTTCCTTATCTGCAGGGTGGGCGCGGTGGCTCACGCCTGTAATCCCGGCACTTTGGGAGGCCGAGGCCGGCGGATCACGAGGTCAGGAGATCGAGACCATCCTGGCTAACACAGTGAAACCCCATCGCTACTAAAAATAAAAAACAAATTAGCCAAACGTGGTGGTGGGCGCCTGTAGTGTAGTGCCAGCTACTCCGGAGGTTGAGGCAGGAGAATGGCATGAACCCGGGAGGTGGAGCTTGCAGTGAGCCGAGATTGTGCCACTGCACCCCAACCTGGGCGACAGAGCGAGACTCCTTGTCAAAAAAAAAAGAGAAAGTTTTCTTTATCTGTTAAGTGAGGTTAATTCCTCTTATCGGAAAGGAAAAGTTGTCAGGAGAACTAAGTGAGATACTAGATACAAAATGCTAGGAATAGTACCTCGCCGATGGCAAGTACTCTATAAATACTGGCTATAACCTTTACTGGGTAAACAAGGATGGATCATTACTCTGTCCATTTACTCTGAAAACTTTAGGACTCCTCTTGAAGAGCCACAGATCTTTAACAAACAGTAAAACTGGACCACCAAGAGGAATTTTCCTGCTCGGGGCAAAACAGGCAGTTGGGGCCACTGCTGTGCCTACCTGGCTCTTCTCCAGGGGCACCTGTCAGAGCCACAAGGAGCATTTGGAACACATGCATGCCTGACCCACCTGCCCGTGAGCTGATTCAGTAGATCCCAGGTGGGGGGGTCTGTATTTTTAGCAAGTGTCACAGGAGACTCTGATGTGTGTCCCTGGCTGAGAACCAACAACTAAAGGTGCCAGGGTCTCTGACTAACCCAGGGCTAGAAGGCAATTCAGCCAAAGTCCCCTTGGCCCCTCTCCCCACCATACCTGACTGGCTCAGTGTTTCTGCAAGCCTTGGAGGACTCATGCCCAGGATCCGGTTTTCTTCTCTAGGGATAGTTCTATGTGATGTGAGACAGAAAACCTGGGTCTGCTGTCTCTACCTGCAGGCCCCTGTTCCTGTGAAAGAGGGGTCCTAGCTCTATTCTGCTGTGGGAACAG
Organism: Papio anubis; assembly: GCF_008728515.1. Classification (NCBI taxonomy): domain Eukaryota; kingdom Metazoa; phylum Chordata; class Mammalia; order Primates; family Cercopithecidae; genus Papio; species Papio anubis. The sequence goes on from NC_044984.1 coordinate 52,343,884, forward strand.
AACAGCTGGGATCTACTATCCAGGAAGCCTTCCACAGGCAATTTGAGCCTTTCCATGAGTCTGCTTGGCTCTCACTGGGACTGGGGCCATATTTCTTCCCTGGGAAAAGTGCAGGTGGGAAAGTGCAAATTCAACAGGATGGAAAAAGCTATGGCAAGAAATAAAAGAAAGTATAGAATAAAAAGAGAGTAAGAGCAAAGTCTGATTTGCGGGGATGGGGGTTGGGGAAGGACTAGAGCACCTAGGAGGGAAATGGAAAGGTCAGATCCACTCAGAGATCAGGTTCAAGGCTAACTCCTAGAATAGCTAACATAAAACAGGGCATACACACTTTTGCCTAGAGGGAGGCTGTGGCGCTCACTGGAGTACCCTGTGATAACAGATCCTGGTGCAGGCATACTCAGACCTGAAGGGCTGGGCATTTTGCCAAACAAAGAAACTCCATTCTATTTGGTCTCTGGTCCAGAGATGCTTCCAGTTTTAAGAAGTCAACTTATCCACTTTAATTTCTAGTAGTTTCTTTGTAAGATTTGCATGTTAATGTGCTCATCTGCATCCCAGTTCAGAACTACTCCTCCATTTCAGAAGAGAGAGGGAAATATGTCAGGGCCACACCCAATCCCACGTCCCCAAGACAAGCGAGTTAATTCCATGCTTCCCAGAGCTGGCTAGACTAAGACAAGATGAAAAGCAGATCAGCGCTGCTTTTGTACTTTCTCAATGTTGGACCCCAAAACCACAGCAAAAAACATATAGCTTAAGAACATCTATTTCTCTTCAAACCCCATTTTCTTTTTCCCCTCTTACTAAAATTACCTAAAAGAAACCTCAATTTCTCTGAATTCATTAACTCTCAAAGCAAACAGTGAGAGAATGTAGCATACAGTTATCTTGAATATTCGTTATATCCATATTTGAGAACCTTTAAGGAGGTTTAGACTTTAGAGATTTAGACTTTAGAGACTCAGAGGGGGCACATGCCTGGCCTTCTCCCACCCCCAGATGCCCAGGCATCAGACACAATGGCAAAAGTCCCAAAGCCCAGGCAGATAAAATCACATCCCAAGTCACATGACACAAAGAAGGAGTCTGTGCAGCAAGGCTCTTTGTAAGCCTCAGAGGTTGATCCTTCCAGAAGGCCCAAGCCCCCACAGTCAGTGTCCCCCCTGGCCACCTGTCTTGAAAACTAAAACCCACAAGGCTACGTGCTGTTTACACGGTGTCCTTGGGGGAATGGAGGAAGGCGAACAGAGTCGTCTCACTATGTAAAAAAGGAGGACGTTAATATTTATCAAGCACCTACTAGGTATAATAGAAGAGTAGATATCATTATTACTATTTTATAGATAAGTTACTAAAGTGATTTATCAAGTGATTTATCAAGTCTCACTGTGAATAGGAAAAGAAGGGATTTGAACCCAGGTCTGAAGCAATTTTGCTTCAGAAACAATGCTTTGAAGTAACAATGAAAACTTTAACCCCGACCCTGGTCCTACTTCATCCAATCTAAGAACCAAACTGACCATGATGGGAATAAAAGACAATACCCCAAATTACCCAAAAACTACCAGGAAAAAAAAAATGGAGGAGGAAGAGGAAGGGAAGCTATGTATTGATATGTACACACATACGCACATAATCCCATATATATTTACATATTGCTTTTGTTTCCCATACTTATTTATAAACACTTTAATTCTCCACAGGTTGGGAGCATCAATTCACGTTGGCTAGAAATGTGACTTCTTTAGTATTTACCATTTTAACAAAATCCATGATAAGTGATTTGGAAGGTCCCACGGAGAGGATGAAATGACACCTTTCTGTTACCCAGTTTCTTTAAGACCTCCATGGTTGAGAAGAGAGGACAAAGGAACACCCCCACCTCTGCCATCCTCCGAGGGATTTTTCACAGCAATTCCAGCGCTGCTCAGTGGAAAGCTCCGCAAGTCAACTGCAAACCCCCAGCCCCAGACGTTAGACATTTACAAACTTTGTTGCTGATTTATCAGCACTCTTCTGCGATTTTGGGGGCAGGAGCAAACACAAGCTTAAGTCACCACACAGGCTCCAACCCTTACCCCAAGATGGGGGAAAAACTCCAAAGGAGATGCAGGAGGGAGCCTCAGCAGTCACTGTGAGAGCACAAAGAGGCCAAGACCCAGGGTAGGCAAAGGAAGGTGAGAGGCACCAGCAGGGCAGGAGGAGGAGTCAGCTATAAACATGGAGGCTTCCCGCCCCCCACATAGCAAGCTATGGAAGGAAGCTTCCAGCAAGATTCATGTCTAAGCTTTTCAAGTTAAAGTCTTGGCTACATCTACAATGAAGGGTGCCTGAACAACTTCTTGAGGGAATAAGGCAGAATTTCCCCCTTATGCGGATAACAAAAGAGCTAGCCACCCTGAAAACTTGCCACATCCCAATTTTCAGAGATGGCCAGTCTCTCAGAAGAATCCTTGCGATTAGCTATCAAAACCTGTCCAGTTCCGCATGTGAGAAGGTAATCCAAGGCATCATCGAGAGGAAGGGGCATCAGGATTCATGGACAACAAAAAAATCTCTGATTCCTCCAAAAGGCGTGTGGGTCAGAGAGCTCCCAAAGAGGCTGCCTCCACCAGTTCTCATTTCACGTTGGGAGGTTACAGGGTGGGTCTTGTTTTCTTGGCTTTTCCCCATCTAATCCAAAAGCCAAGGTCACAACCTCTTAGCAATGGGGTGACAATCTCATATAGAGCTGCAGTAAACAGCCATTCTTGCCCAGCTGATATTAACATTTCTTTTTTCTTTTTGATGTTACACACAATCCTGTCCTTGCTGTACCAGAAAGCCATTTCACCCATCTGTCTGGGAAGATGATCCAATTTTGGTGCTTTTATCATCAATGCTTTCAGCAACTTTGTTCTACTTCCCCTACTGTAATTACTTTTGAATCATCAACACACCCAGACAGCCTTAAACCTCAGAGAACAGAATGCTAAAAAAGAAAAAAAAAAATCTGCAATGGCAAGTAACTTCACTAAATAGCCACCCAAGCTAGGAGCAATTTGTTTCTTTCCAGAAATTTACTTATTAATAATAAGTACCTCACACTCCTTCTTCCCCTTTTTCCAAAGGCAGGCAAGGCATGGAGATGGGATGTTATGGACAGGAGGGAGTGGGGAGAAGCAGGAACTCCAAAAGGAGCTAATTAAAACGTCTGCTTCCCCAGTCCCCCAGCTTTTGTTTTTTGTTTTGTTTTGAAGATGTAGGTTTTGTTTGTAAATGATGTGGGACTGAGAAAGTTGGCTGAGTGGCTGATGGGTGCCTAAGCAGCCCAGGAAGAAAGTATGCCTTCTCTGGAATGCAATCAAATTACATGGGGAGGGGCCGGGGAAGGGCCGGGCGCAGCGGCTCAGGCCTGTAATCCCAGCACTTTGGGAGCCTGAAGCGGGCTGATCACCTCAGGAGTGAAGACCAGCCTGGGCAATTGGCGAAACCCGTCTGTACTAAAAATACAAAAAAATTAGCCAGGCGTGATGGCGCGCGCCTGTAATCCCAGCTACTCGGGAGGCTGAGGCAGGAGAATTGCTTGAATCTGGGAGGCGGAGGCTGCAGTGAGCTGAGATCACGCCACTGCACTCTAGCTTGGGCAACAGAGTGAGGCTCCGTCTCAATTAAAAAATAAAAATAAAAAATTACATGGGGAGGGACAGACTCAGTGGCTGCTGGCTTAAACCACACACACAAAAAAAGGGAAACATTAACTCCAAGAAAATCCAACACCAGCAACTTAACACTGCCAAGCCAGTTGCTTTGGTTTCTGCTGTTATCTATTCTGTGGCCTGCCTGCCATTCACCCTGGTGGATGAAACTTCCAGCTCTGATTTCTACGATGCCCCGGCGCAGTCCACCTATCCCTTACTCCTTGCGTGGTCTCACGATGCCCAAGGCACACTCCAGAGCACAGGGCTCCTCCCCCTATTCATCACCACTGCCCCCTCTTGAATCCCCCCACATCTGGATTTCTTCCCCTCTGGCTAGTTCTTAGGGCCTTTTCCTGGGATGAGTTTGGGAAGGGAGTGGGAAGAGTCAGGAGTGAGCTATGAACACACGCAGCCTCCCTCCCTTTTTCAGCCGTCAGCACAGTTGAGCAGCCAGCAGAGGCGGTGAAGTTGCCGCCTGGGTCACAGTCTGGTTAGTGATGCAGCCAGGAGAGCAGAAATCATGGCAACACCGAGGTCAGGGAGGCCGGAGCCTTCTGGGGGGTTGGGATCTGAGTAGGCCAGGCTCATCCCTCCTCAGGGCAGGCTTATTTAAAGTCCGGCCAGTGATGCAAGAGGAACACACTGCCCCCTCCCCCACCCCTAACCCCCTCCCAGCTCCTCTCATTCCACTGGGAAATTTGGGAGAGGCTGACACCACCAACTCAGCGTCTTTGCTCCTAGGGAAGTTGGGGGAGCTCCTTGGAACGTGAACCCCAGGAATTAGTGACCTGCTGACTAATGTTGCCAAACGGGTAGACGTGGGGCACACAAGGCCCCGAAGCTGGCCGCCCACCAGGCTCTAGGCCTCAGTGTGTTCAACTGCAGCACCGGCCCCTCGCGCTCTGTGGAGGAGGGGCGGGAGCGCTCCGGATTCCGCCCCAGAAGCCAGCTCCCGCCCCAGCCTCCGGGGCCAGGTGGCCCGGGTCCGGCGGCTCTCCAGAGAAACGCCACACTCGTCCTTACACCCCGCGGAAATTCTGCCGCTATTTTGGACACATTCCTCAAGGCCAGAAGAACGTGGCGGAGGGGGAAAGAGTTTCGAGTCCCCCACTGTGACCAAACTAAGAGGTTCCACCCTCGCTCCCCAGCTTTCTCCCGCCCCGGGAGAGGCCTCGGCCGCCGCCTCACCCCGGCGAGGGCCTGCGGGCCCCCTCGCGCCTCCACCTGACACTCTGGAAGGCGGGGGCCGCCAGCCCCTGCCCACAGAGAACTCGCACTTTTTCGCTGCGCGATTCAGAACCACGCCGGGTCTGATGCCATCCGGCGAATTATGTAACCAGGGACACCGCTCCCGAGCTAAACAAACGCGGCTCTGTGTGTGCAGCGGCGGCCCCGGGGGAGCGCACCGGGCAGGGAGGGGCTCTGGCCGGGCCTCGGAGTCGGGCTTGTTTGCTCAGCGAAACTAGCCAGAGGCAGCCGGGAGGGAGCCCGGCGCCGCCAATGTCCCGGGGCCCGCGCTGAGCCGGGGACCCGCCACGTCTGGTCTGCCAGGGCCCGGGCCCCTCCCCCACCGCGACCGCCCCCGCCTCCAAGAGGTGAACTTGGTCCCAAGTCCCGCCGGACGCCGTCACCGCCAGCTAGGTGCCGGAGCGACCTCGGGCTTGGGGGGCCTGGAAGTACTGGATTCCAGTCCCGGCTGCGTTCCATCTGGGGGTCCCTCCGTCACCTTCCTAACCCCTCCCCGCGATCCCAGGGCAGCCGCGCGCGGCTGTGAGGGAAAGTGACGACCCTATCCCCCAACTCCGAGGGGACGGACGCGGAGTGGCCCAGTGCTTCGAGAGCGATCCCTCCGTCTCTCAATCCCGAGGGGAGGGGTTGCGGGAAAGGGTGACAGCTGCGCCGAAGACGCCCCTTCCCCTAGGGCGCCGGGATCCCGGGTCCCGTGCAGCCCCCACGGAGGTCTGAGTGCCAGCCGGGATGCGGGGGCGGATGGACCGAAGGGGTCCAGTCGGGATCACTGGCTCTGAGCCCGGGAGGTCAAGGGCCGAGACCTGGGGTTCGGGGCTATGCTAGCCCCCTCCTCGCCCGGGGGCGACGCAAAGTTTTGGGAAGTTGCTGCCCCTACCTTGCTTGGTGAGCACCAGGGCGTCTTCCCTCCGCGCCTGGGTGATGATGGAGCCGTGTTCCATCTAACAATCCCGCGGGCCCGGGCTGGCTGGGCGGGAGGACGGGCGGGCGCGCGGGCTGGGCTGGGCTGGGGGGCCTGGGCGGGGGCCCGCTCCAGCTCCCGAGATTCCGACTTCCACAGCTGTTCACATCCCCCCTCTCGTTTCCTCCCCGGGCCGGGAAGGTAGGCGGCCTGTACAGAGGGCGGGCGGCCCGGGCAACGGCTCCCCCGGGTGCCCCCGGCCCCGATCCCCCGGCGGCAGCTCCGGGCTCCTCAGTTTGGGTCCAACATGGAGAATCCGGAGCGAAAACAAGAGGAGGAAATGGGACACGGGGCGGTTTCCAGGCTCCCCCCTCCCCTCCGTACTCCAGATAAACAACCCGCGGCTGCAGCGCCCACCCCCGCGCCTCCCGGATCTCGACTCGGCCTCTTCAAGGCCCACTGGAGCTTCCCGCTCCGGGCCTGCGTCCTAGGCCCCAGGACCCTCCACCTGTGAGCGACCGGGGCTTCGGACAGTCCGGAGCTTTGCTATTTTGTTACGGAAAAAGCGAATCCTCAAGGGGGGTGGGGTGGCGGGCGGGCGGGCTGGTGGGGGAGACTTGAAACCGCTCCGGTGCTCCGATTGGCTCTCTTGGAGAAAAGGGGCGTGGCCCCTCCTTACTATGCGGTGAGAGGACCTAACAACATTCCAGGCGCCACGGCCACGCCCCCGGGCCACTCCTCCATCGCCAGACTGCGGCCTCCCAGTCTCCTCGGCCACACCCCCTTCCCAACTATTTAAAAGGCCACTCCAAAGCTCACGTTTCTGTCCTCAGTGCTGGGGTGTTCTTGTCTCGGTGGCTGCACTCGGGGAAAGTGGAATGGTTCTGCCCTTCAGGGGTGACCAGGACAAGCCGCTGAGCCTAACCGGACTCCGGCAGGGGATGGGGCGGATCGGAAGTTACCTTACCCCTTGCTTAGCCCTCGAATCAAGGACCTACCAAGTCACATAAAAGTACAACCGTCGAGGCCGGGCGCGGTGGCTTACGCCTGTAATCCCAGCATTTTGGAAGACCGAGGTGGGTGGATCACGAGATCAGGAGTTCAAGACCAGTCTGGTCAAGATGGTGAAACCCCGTCTCTACTAAAAATACTTAAAAAAAAAAAAAGCCGGGCGTGGTGGCGGTCACCTGTAATCCCAGCTACTTGGGAGGCTGAGGCAGAGAATTGCTTGAACCCGGGAGGCGGAGATTGCAGTTAGCCGAGATCGTGCCACTGCACTCCAGCGTAGACGACAGAGCGAGCCTCCGTCTCAAAAAAAAAAAAAAAAAAAAGTACAACCTTCGAATCCCGAAAGGGGTGTATGCGTGTGGGCGGACCTAGGACTCCAGAGTATAAGAGCTGCAACTGACCTCAGGACTGTGTCACCCCCAACACTGAAAATGAGACCTGAGGTGCTGGGCTTTCCTCACAGCCAACGACTTACTCCAATTTAGGCAGCCCCGACTCCTCCCCTCCACCCTACCTTCCTCATCCTACCCCTCTCTCTGCCCCCACCGTCCTAGCTTCCTTTAGATGAATGGAGGTCCCTCAGGGAGGAGCTTCAGCTTTGTGGACTCAGACTGCCCTCCCCACTTGCTCTTTAGGCCTCAGGGCATGCTCCACTGGCTATGGCTCCTGGAGTCTCTGCTCAAGGTTGTAGGTGCTTTTGCTCCCCAGAGGCAGTAGCTCCAGAAAGGTTGGTTTCAGGTCAAAATCAGGTCTTTTCCAGTGATCTACATCTGTCCACAGGTGACACGGTCTGCCTGGGGACAATGGTAGCTGTTCGAGTCAAGGCCAGCAAGAGTGGTGCAGAGTGAGATTGCACTGGGTGACTTCTGAGCTAAATCCAACCCTAATATTCTGTGATTCAATGGCACTCACCCTGCTAAGGAAGGGGCTTCCTTCCTGCTGCAGTTCCCATTGCCCAACATGCATCAGGTCTTACCCATGGTTAGAGGACAACTAGGTCACAGCTAAACTTGCCAGGTACTATCAGACACCTGCTCCCTATGGTCCCTTCCTCATGAGGACAGGTGAGGTCATGATCTGCATATGCCTGTGTGCCATACAGTGATCATGTGTGCCTGTTTCTTTCTGCTGTTCCTACGCACGTATACAAAACCTTTTTATATAACACCATTTTAATGGAAATGCTGTTTTTCCAAAATGAAAGTGGCTGTTACAGATCTGAATGATGCTTATGTAACTTTAAACACTGAATTTGGGTAGATCTTAATTCATTAACAGAAAGGGAAACGGAGGAGTTCTGACATACCCACCTCCCATCATTAAAACAATAGGATCTTTAAGGTAAATCTTCAACAGTCAGGTTGCTAGGGGGGCCTTTTAGACCCTGCCCCTGCTGTCTTTTAAGGTAGAATAGTTACAGTGGGAGCAATGCAAGCAGGAGCTGAGGACTGAGGATTGAGGGGGGCCTGCTACCCATAGCACTGTAGGGCAGGACACTTCATTATGCTTCCATTTCCTCATCCATAGAGACAATACCTCCCCTTTTGTAATTTACAAAGTGTTTTCACGTACTAATCTGTCTCATTTGATCTGTCACTTCTTTGAGGTTGATAGAGCAGATACTGTGCCCATTTTTATAGATGCCTGTTTTGTAAATGAGGAATCAGGGTCTGGGAAGGTTAATTGACTCACCTGAGACCTCACGGCTTGTTAAGGAGACAGGATGTCTTTGGACTTTAAGACTAGAACCCAGGCCGGGCGCGGTGGCTCAAGCCTGTAATCCCAGCACTTTGGGAGGCCGAGACTGGCGGATCACGAGGTCAGGAGATCGAGACCATCCTGGCTAACACGGTGAAACCCCGTCTCTACTAAAAAATACAGAAAAACTAGCTGGGCGAGGTGGCGGGCGCCTGTAGTCCCAGCTACGGGGGAGGCTGAGGCAGGAGAATGGCGTAAACCTGGGAGGCGGAGCTGGCAGTGAGCTGAGATCCGGCCACTGCACTCCAGCCCGGGCAACAGAGCAAGACTTCGTCTCAAAAAAAAAAAAAAAAAAAAAAGACTAGAACCCTTGACATTTTAACATAGTTCTCTTCTTATCCATAGGATGGAGGAGACACTAGAACCTATCGCTCTCTTTTCCTGCTGAGAGCTCCAACTGCATTACCTCTTCCTGGAAGCCCTCCCAGATGCCCGCCCTCATGTCAGGGTTTCATAGCCTCGTACATACTCTCTCAGACCACTTGGCATCATATCTTGCAACTGTGTGCTTATTGGCTTCCCAACCAGAAGGTGGATTGAGACTAGGGGATGTCTTTACTGGGTTTCTTGTGCCTAGCAGAGTGCCTAGCGCAGAACAGGTGACCTGTACATGCTGAGATGAAGTCTCACTCTGTTGCCTAGGCTGGAGTGAAGTGGTGTGATCTTGGCTCACTGCAACCTCTGCCCCCTGGCTTCAAGCGATTATCCTGCCTCAGCCTCTTGAGTAGCTGGGATTATAGGCACCCGCCACCACGCCCAGCTAATTTTTGTATTTTTAGCAGAGACGGGGTTTCACCATGTTGGCCAGGCTGGTCTCGAACTCTTGACCTCAGGTGATCCACCTGCCTTGGCCTCCCAAAGTGCTAGGATTACTGGTGTAAGCCACCATGCCTGGCCTTGACTTTATGTCTTAACCAGTGTTCTTTTGTCCAGGGATTCGTTCAGTGACCTACAGCAAGAAACACATTTTATGTTGTGGGATAAATGATACAAAAATTTCATGGACAATACTTACCCTGGCTATGTGTGCACACTCATATTTTCTATTGCACGTATTGTATTCTATTTGATGGTTTTAAGGCGCCAGCCATGACCTTCTAAATTGAATTCACAAACCACCACTGGATTGTGACCCAGTGTGAAAACAATGCTACTTTCACTCCTGGATACAGTGGATGCCTTAATGTGTAGGGCTCTGGCTGTCCCTGAAAAATGCAGAGGAGATGGTCCTCAAGCATTTCTTGCTCTGAGGTCAAAGAAAAGTTTGTGTATAACAGATAGAACCCCTTCCAAGGCCAGAGGCACAGGGATGCAAATAGAACCCAGCAAGGAGGGGTAAATGAGGGAGGAGGGACAGTTCCCAAGAGGCCTGGTGAGGACCCCGTGTTTCCAAAGACTACAAAAGCAGTGGAGGCTCTACTGGAGCCTGGAACCCCAAACATAGGTGGGGCTTGCTCTCTTGATGCCACAGGTTTCTCACTGCTCTGCCCACAGATGACTAAGAAAAGGTCTGCATTCTGGAAAGCTCTAGGGTCATGGTGGGCCTCTTTCCTGTAAAGTGGTGAGGGTGGTGGGAGGCAAGTGGACCTTCTAACTTCTGCCTAAAACAGCCTTAAAAATAACATCTTGCCTACAGGGCCTGGGCCAGTTGCTGGTTGTGTAACTTTAGGTGGTTCATTTTAGGTGGTTCAAGGGAGATAGCTGAAGCCAGGTCTAACAACTCTCCCAGGAGAATGTCCACTGACTCTCACTTGGTTCCCTACCTGCTCTATCCCCTTTCCTCTGTCCTCTCTGACTGCATGGTTGGAAAGAGGCAATTTGGAAACAACAGCGGTGTCCCCATTACCCCCAAATGCTGGAACGGGGGACTAGGTGGGGCAAACACAGTGTGGCTGTCCTTGTCTGTCTCCTGCTGTGGCTACTGACGTCGGACTGGGTGTCCTGAGCCAAGGCTGGCGAAAGGGAAACAGCTGGAGGAGCTTCCTCCATGGAAGATACCTAATTGCCCTTTTCCCCACAGAAAATAAGTACAAGGTTGGGCTACTGACCTTTCATGATTATCTCTGATGTCACTGAGACGCTACTTTTTTTCTTAAAACCTTTAAAAAAAAAAAAAAAAAAAAAGGAAAGGAACACACTTATTTTCTTGGTTTTTCTGATTGTCCCTGCAGTCTCAGTTCTGCTTTGTATTGTTCATGGGTAGGTGGATGTCAGTGCCAAGATTCCAGAGCTTGGTGCCCTCCTGTCACAAGGCTTGTGTGGTATGGTCCTGTCCTGGCTTCCCAGGGCAGAGTCTCGGGGCTGAGGTGGGGTGGGGTGAGGGAGAGAGACCCAGCGACTAATGACTGAACTGCTGTGGGGGTGCCAGATGCTGAGGGCTGGAGAGGGAGGGAGGAGCTAGTGGTAGCGGGGATAGCTCCTCTGTGCAACAGCCTGGGAAACCTCACTGCCTGCAAGGTGCACACATGCTCATCACTCCAACACCACCACTTAGTTACTTAACCTCTTGACTCAGTTTCCCCTTAAGATGGAGACAACAATAGTACCTACTTTGTAAGTTATCGTGAGGATTAAATGAGATGATATATGAAGTGTTTATGCCTGAAACTGAGTGCTTAATAGATTCTATGCTCATCATCATTCTCCTTTCCTCCAAAGTTGTTCCTTCTGCATCCATCATCTGCCCAGTTCCCCAAGCCAGAAACCTGAGATCATCCAATTCTCTTCCACCTAACTCATGCCTACCCCTAATCAGTCCTGAAAACCAATGGCTCCTCCACTCCCAAAGATTTGTCAGGCCTTTTCCTTCTTTTGATTCGAATGCATGGCTGGCTGCTGTCTCAGGGGAGGTTGGCAACAGGCTTCTCATCAACCTTTTTCATTCTCTACATCCCAAATTCAAATCCATTCCCAGCTCTCCTAGAAAATGCAAATCTGACTCTGTCTTGTCCTGATCCTGTCTGTATGGAATGATTCAGCAGTTCCCTGAGACTTCCAGAAGGAAGCTCAGATGCCTAGCTGGGCACCCATGGTCCCCAAGATCTGGCTCCTGTCAGCCTGCCCACCCCATCTCCAGCACTTTCCCCCACAGCCCCCTGTGCTCCTGTCAGGAGGAACTAAGTGTCTGGGATCCTGTTACTCATCTCCTATGCCTCCCTACCTTTGCACAGGCAGTTTTCTCTGCCTGGATGCCCTTTCCCCCTCCTTTGTGTGCTAAACCTCATCCTTGAAGATACAATTCAAGTGCCACCTCTTCCTCAAATCCTCCCAGGTCCCCGTCTGACTTAGAAGCTTCTCGGAGCTCCTGTATTTTCATTCTGGTTTACTTGCCCTTTTCCCCACTGCAGTGTAAGCTCCTTCAGGGCAGGCGCTGTCTCTTTTTCTGCACACCCCTAATGCCTCTCACAGAGCCTGGCACACTGTTGGAAACCAGTCCCAGCGGGCACCTTCCTTTCTGGGCACTGCTGAGCTCCCTGGGGCACTGAGCCAGCGAGGCTGGGAGGCGGGATGCCAGCCTCCTAGGCACTTTCTCCACAAGCCAGTCAGTGATGGAGTTTCAACTCAGGGCAAAGCCTGCCAGCACCCTGCCCATCACCCCAGGCAGCAGCGAGCCGCCCAGGAGTCAGATCTACACCTGTCTTCTGAAACAAGACCGAGGCCAACTGAGGCTTGGAGAAAACCACAGACACACCTTTCCTTAGCATTCAGAAAGCGCCTGGGGCGGATGAATCCGGAGCAGCGCAGCCCCCCGACCTTCCCAGCCCCACAGTCAGTGTTGGAGGAGTGTGCCGTAAGGACAAAAATAATTACTGGGGGCCAGAGCTGGCAAGGTTTGCCGGGATTCCTGCCTCCCCTCTACCCACATCGGGAGCACCCCCTTAGTCTCCCTCCAACCCTCTGGTCCTGGGCGACCACGTGACCTGAGCCCCAAGCAGCCACTGAGAGCCTGGCTCCAGCCCTTCTCCTAAATTGGGAAGCGACGAGACCCGATCGAGTTTCTCGGCCGGTATTTACATGTTCCCTATTTACAGACCAAACCTCCCACTTCCCACGCTCCTCCCTACTCCGGTGGTGGGCAAAGGAAAGAAGGGGCCTCTCCTGCGCCCCACCCCCACCTCTCCAATCCTCCAAGCCCGGGTGCTCTCCTCCCTTACCTCCCTCCCTTCCCCGCCGCCTGCTGGGCCCTCTAGGGGCACAGCTTAGGTCGCTGTATTCCAAAGCCCGGGTGGCTCTTTGAGGTCAAGTGGCGTGGTGGGGGTGGGGAGGGGACCGCCCTGACCCGGGCGGGCGTACTTGAGGCCTTTCAGTTATCAACAGATTGGGGGCCCTTCTCCCGAGACCTCCCAGGGGCCAGCTTCGTTCTGGCCTCAAGAACTCAGTGGGGAATTGCGCAAGGCAGGTTTTCACTCTCCAGGGTCTGCGGTGCTAAGCGGTCCTCCAGTCCTCCCTGTATCCCCAGCCCAGGCTGCATAGCTATCCTACTCGAAGATACTGGCCGGGAGTCACCGGGGCAGGTGAACTTAAAGGACTAGAATCTCAACTCTTGGCCTGCAAAATGGACGGGAAAGTGAGAAGACTGGGAAGGGCCAGCCACTTAGTTTAGGCCAAGATCTATCCTTGTCAGGCAGGCCAAAGTCCAGAGCTACCTGGGTACCCCGTGTCAAGCTTAGGTCCTAGACCTCTGAGAGCTGTACTTTGGGCCTAGGGAAAGGGAAACTGAGAGAGGATTGATTTCCATCAGAGCTGGGTAGACAGATATCCCCTAAGCAGCTCATTCCAGTATAGTACAAACTCAGATAGCTAGCAAAGCCCTGGGAAAGCCAGCCGCCATAGCTGAGGCAGGAGGATTGCTGGAACCCAGGAATTCGAGGCTGCAGTGAGCTATGATAGGGCAACTGCACTCCAGCCCATGGGACAGAGCAAGACCCATCTCTAAAAAAAAATAAGCCCTGTACTGGAGCTGACCCTGGTCACATGAAGGGAGCCCTGGCTTCTTTATGGGGTTGAGGCAGGCGTAAATGAATTGGACGTGGAGCACTGGCGACAGCCAACTTGTTTGAGAGGGTGTGACCTTGTAGGAAAGAGGGAGAGTAGATGGTAGAACGGAGATGGCAGAGAGAGGCAGACTTTAAATATTGAGGGGAGCCTGCATTTTTTGTGACTCATTAATTCGCTCAAATCCTTTTTGAGCTCTTACTAAAAGTGAGTCATGCATTCATCTATTTGCATAATTACTGACTCCTTAACAGTGCACCAGGCCCGGTCCTGAGGCTACAGTGATCAAGACAGAGTTTCTGGCCTCAAGGAGCTTACAGTCTAACAGTGAGGGGCGGTTACAGTACAATGCGCTAAAGGCTTCAGCAGGGAAAGCAGAGGAGGAGGGGCTGGGAGGAGGAGAGGGAAGGAGCAGAAAGGGAGGAAGGAGGAAGAAGGGGAGGAGTGCCAGGAGGGCCGGGGGAGGGCTAAGTGGGGATAGCTCAGATAAGTGGAGAGAGCAACAGCTATGGAGGAAATGTTATCTGAAGTATAAACTAGAGTTCAGCATTTGGATGGGAGCAGAGGAGGGAAGACTAGTCTTCCAGCAAGGGGCACAGTGAGTACCTGTAAAGCCTTAAAAGCATGTTATAGACATTTACTTTTAATTAATTAATCAATTAATTTTTGAGATAGGATCTTGCTCCATTGTCCAGGCTGGAGTGCAGTGGTGTGATCACAGCTGTCTGCTGCCTCAACCTCCTGGGCTCAATCAATTCTCCTACCTCACTCTCCTAAGTAGCTGGGACCACAGGTGAGCACCAACACACCTGGCTAATTTTTAAATGTTTTTGTAGAGACAGGGTTTCTCTGCATTGCCCAGGCTGATCTCGAACTCCTGAGCTCAAGCGGTCCTCCCACCTTGGCCTCCCAAAGTGCTGGGATTACAGGTGTGAGCCACTGTGCCTGACCTCTAGAAACTTATAGTTCAGTACAGCCACCCAGTTGATGGCTGCCACAGGAACAGGAGGAGATGGAGAAATTGCCTTAGTGAGTGGAAGAGGGTTAAGCTGATGGATAATACCTGTCCAGACGGGGTGAGCGTGGAGAAATCCCTGCTCCTTTGGGTCCACACAGTCCTGCAGGTTTGCTGTAGTGGAGATTGCGGCACCAGAGTTATAGTTGCTTTAGAAAATCAGTATTTATTTTATCAAGATAATACATACACCTAGCTGAAAAATCAAATCGTGCTAAAGGGCTTGTAACGCGAACAGAAGTCCCCCTGGCTTTTCTCCCAGCTCTTATCCTAGTCCCCAGGGTCAACTGCTTTCAATTCTCGGCTGTTTTTTTCCTGGTACTTCCTTCCTTATTTATGCTTTTTTTTTTTTTTTTTTTTTTGAGACAGAGCCTTGATCTGTCATACAGGCTGGAGTGCAGTGGCACGATCTCGGCTCACTGCAACCTCTGCCTCCCAGGTTCAAGTAATTCTCCCTACCTCAGCCTCCCAAGCAGCTGGGATTACAGACGCACACTACCATGCCCGGCTAATTTTTGTAATTTTAGTAGAAATGGAGTTTCACCATGTTGGCCAAGCTGGTCTCAAACTCAAGACCTCTGGTGATCCACCCGCCTTAGCCTCCAAATGTGCTGGGATTACAGGCATAAACCACCATGCTTGGCCCCTTGTTTCTAAATAGTATATGTACTGCCATTCTGGATGCATCTAATTTGTTGACTTCTTGTCTTGGTAGTGGAGGATTTTGATTCTCTACTCGCTTCTTCCCCTCCCCGACTCACATTATGTTTATATCATAATCTATAGTTAAATCCATATTCAGTGGTTTCATTATTGAATTTGTAAATATTGTTTATTCTCAAGGCAAGTATTCTGGTTACATTTCCTTTTCTAAATAACTTTGTCATATACTCTGTTTATATTTCCTTTCTTGTACAACCTTTTTGTTTTTTCTGGAGTTAATTGCCTCATTTCTAATTTGCTTGGTTTTTTCTTTGAATCTCTGGCTCTGTCTTCCCACACCCTTCAACAGTTCTGTAAAACGCCCTCTCAGTACAATTTTGCATATGGCCAAACCTGTCATATAATCTTACTGGTTCTCTTTTTCCCTTGGAGATTTTTGTCCTGGGGTGCTCCATACTTGCACATAACTCTGGACGTGTTGCCCTCTGGGCCGTGGTACACCTGTCATCCTGGGTTTCTCATCACCTTTGCCCTTTTCCTCTTTCCTGGACTCCGTGTTTTCTTCTTTCTTGGTTTACTCCCTTGTTTTGATGAAGCACATCCTCCAGTAGCTTCCTGAGAAAGAGTGCCTGGGAGGTAACATTTTAGACTTTTGCATTACTTAAAATGGCTTTATTCCATCCTCACACTTGATTGATAGTTTTGGCTGGGTATGGAATTTTAAGTTGAAAATCATTTTCCTTCATAATTTTGAAGACATTGTTCCTTTATTTTTCAGCTTCTAATTTTGTGGTTCAGAAGTTCTTGCCATTTTGATTTCTGAGACTTTGAATTCACCTCTGCCCTTTCCCCCAACCGCCAGTTTTAGGATTGTTTTCTTTTATCTCGGCTGTTTTGAAATGTCACGGTATATTGCTGTTGGTCGCTTTTTATTCATTTTTCTGTGTATTTGTCAGGTTCTTTAAATCTAATACAGCGGTTCTTAAAGTATAGTCCCCAGTCCAGCAGCATCAGTATCACCTGTGGGAACATGTCAGCAATGCAAACTTGGGGCCCCACCTCATACCTACTGAATCAGTAACTCTGGTGATAGGGCCCAGCGGTCTGTGCTTTAACAAGCCTACCAAGTATTCTGATGCATGCTAAAGCTTAAGAACCTCTGTCCCAAAACAATTTATGTACTTTAGTTCTGGGAATTGCTTTATAATTTCTTTGAAATTTCTTCCTCCATTTTCCCTGTTCATTCCTTCTGTATTTCTGATTACTTGGATGCTAGGCTCCTTGGATTGATCCTCTAATTTTTTTAAAATATTTCTCTCTTATTAACCATCTCTTTGTTCTATTTTCTGGTAGGTATTCGCTATGTTATATCCTAATCTATTTGCTAAGTATATCGTTATTACTCTTTTTCTGTTTTCTTTATATAATTTTCAACAGTGCTTTCATGTTCTCTATTTTTTCTTTCTTTTAAGATAAATATTTTTTTTAAAGAGAAAGAGTCTCACTGCGTTGCCCAGGCTAGAGTGCTGTGGCTATTCACATGTATGATCACACTGTTGGTCAGCATGGGAGGTTTTTTTTTTTTTTTTTTTTTTTTTTTTTTCCCTGAGAAGGTCTTGCTCTGTTGCCCAGGCTGGAGTGCAGTGGCGTGATCTCGGCTCACTGCAATCCTGGGTTCAAGCAATTCTCCTGCTGAGGCAGGAGACTATAGGTGTGTGCCACCACGCCTGGCTAAGTTTTGTATTTTTAGTAGAGACGAGGTTTCACTGTGTTGCCCAGGCTGGTCTGGAACTCCTGACCTCAAGCAATTTGCCCGCCTCGGCCTCCCAAAGTGCTGGGATTATAGGCATGAGCCACCGCACCCAGCCAGCATGGGAGTTTTGACCTGCTTTATTTTTGACCTGAACCGGTTCCCTCTTCCCTCTTAGGCAAGCTGGTGATTCCCTGATCCTAGCATAGCACATTACAGCCCAGAACTGGGCTCAAGTGACGTTTTCACATCAGCCTCTGAAGTTACTGTACCACCATGCCCAGCATTTCTTTTTCTTTTCTTTTTTTGAGAAGCGGTCTTACTCTGTCGTCCAGACTGTAGTGCAATGGTGCGATCTCAGTTCACAGCAACCTTCGCTCCCCAGGTTCAAGCGATTGTCCTGCTTCAGCCTCCTGAGTAGCTGGGATTACAGGTGCCTGACACCGTGCCTGGCTAATTTTTGTATTTTTAGTAGACTTGGTTTCACCATGTTGGCCAGGCTGGTCTTGAGCTGCCTGCCCCCATGAGTCATTTATCTCCCACTGGGTCCTTCCCACAACATGTGAGAATTATGGGAACTACAATTGAAGATGAGATTTGGGTGGGGACTTCAGGTGATCTGCCCGCCTCAGCCTCCCAAAATGCTGGAATTGTAGGTGTGAGCCTTGGCACCTGGCCTCTTTTCTTTTCTTTTTTTTTTTTTTTTTTTTGAGACGGAGTCTTGCTGTGTCACCCAGGCTGGAGTGCAGTGGTGTGATCTTGGCTCACTGCAACCTCCACCTCCCAGGTTCAAGCGATTCTCCTGCTTCAGCCTCCCGAGTAGCTGGGGTTACAGGTACCCGCCACCACGCCCGGTTTTTTTTTTGTTTTTTTTTTTTGTATTTTTAGTAGAGATGGGGTTTCACCATGATGACCAGGCTGGTCTTGAACTCCTGACCTCAAGGGATCCTCCTGCCTTGGCCTCCCAAAGTGCTGGGATTACAGGTGTGAGCCACCGCACCTGGCCTCTTTCTTTCTCCCTTTTTTTAAAGAAATAGTTTCATGTCCTTTGGACACATGAAGTATCTTATCTCTCTGAGGATATTAACTTGAATTTTTCTTCCCCCTGTGTTTTGATTTGCATCATGCTGGAGGCTCTCCTCAGAGGTTTGGTGGTCCTTGGCTGTCCACTCCTGTTGAGAGGGAGGCTCTAGCGATCCAGTTGGAAGCTCTCCCTGTGGGCTCCCAGTAGGGCAATCAAGTCGCTGGCTGGACTCCTTCATTGGAGGGTATCAATTGTCAGTGTCAATAGGCTTTTTCTCTGGCACATTTTGTTTTTTTCCAGAAAAGAATGATCTAGTTTCATCTCCTGCTTGAAGGTTACAAACCCCTCATCCAGAGTTCTAGAGCCAGCTATAGTGTGGGAGTTAAGAGAGAAGTGTGTGGCAGGGAGACCGGGTGTTGTCATTCAGATGCCAACTGTATTAGTCTGTTCTCACACTGCTAATAAAGACATACCCAAGTCTGGACAATTTATAAAGGAAAGAGGTTTAATGGACTCATAGTTCCACATGGTTGGGAAGACCTCACAATCATGGCAGAAGAGGAAGGAATAGCAAAGGGACTTCTTACCTGGTGGTGGGCAAGAGAGAGAATGAGAATGAAGCGAAAGGGGAAACCCCTTATCAAACCATCCCATCTCGTGAGACTTATTCACTACCTTGAGAACAGTATGGGGGAAACTGCCCCCATGATTCATTTATCTCCCACTGGGTCCTTCCCACAACACATGGGAATTATGGGAGCTACAACTGAAGATGAGATTTGGGTGGGGACACAGCCAAACCGTATCACCGACTTTCCCTCAGTCTTTGATCCCACTCCTTTTCCTGCATCTCCCCAACCCGTAAGTCCAGAATCTTTCTGTTTCAATATCTCTAGACTCCATCTTCCTGTCTCCTGCAGGAATGGGGAGGGGACACATTAAGCTACCTGATTGTGCTGGGGATGGCTAGGGTTCCTGACAGTCTAATTGCTCTTTAAAGAGATCTTCAAGCAATCTCTGGAGTTTCAGACTTTGCCTCAGTTTTAGACCCCTGCCCATCCTTCTGACTTACTTGCTACTTCCAATTCCCGAGCTTTCCTGGGTTTCCGAGGGAAGAATCAGCTTGCTTCTCGTGGTTCTGTGCCTCCAAATGTTTTTGGTCTGCCCTTCTTGGACTCTGTGGGGTCGTTTGCCATGCTTCTCTCCATTTTCTGTTTTCATATGATGGGGGGCCAGGATTCTAAATCCTTGTTTCATTGAAGATGGACTTTGGGTTCCTATTTCTTATTTTCCTTACCATCTTGGGGGTGATTTTTGAGAGGAGAAGGGGGCTTTACTCCACTATCTTGTGACCTGAAGGCAGAGATGTCTTCTATTTTTTTTTTTTTTTTTTTTTTTTTTTTGAGACGGAGTCTCGCTATCTTCCAGGCTGGAGTACAGTGGTGTGATCTTGGCTCACTGCAAGCTCCGCCTCCTGGGTTCACGCCATTCTCCTGCCTCAGCCTCCTGAGTAGCTGGGACTACAGGTGCCCACCACCACGCCCAGCTCATTTTTTGTATTTTTAGTAGAGACGGGGTTTCACCGTGTTGGTCAGGATAGTCTTGATCTCCTGACCTCATGGTCCGCCCGCCTTGGCCTCTCAAAGTGCTGGGATTACAGGCGTGAGCCACCGCGCCCGGCCAGAGATGTCTTCTTGAGGTGGAAGTGGTGGTGCTTGTGCCAGACACTCTTGCTGACAAAGTGACTGAAAGTGGGCCATCTGTTAGGAGGAAGGTGAGGAGGGGAGGAGAGAAGCTTCTGGAGCTTAGACAAGCTGCTGTGGGAACTTGATTTGGAACCCCTGACCCCCGCCCTCCTAAGAGGGCCCAAGAGGAAAAAGATTACTGGGCCCCAGTGAGGCCTGGTTGAGGTGAGACCGTGAGAATCGGTGGTGAGTTCAGCAGGGAACAGGGATGGAGACAGAGCAGTGAGCAACAGCTTCTAGCTCAGAGGAGGATGTGAGGGGATGGGGCATTCTAGAGCCAGAAGGAGGGCAGTGAAGTGGCTTGGGGGCAGGCCGTTGGCCAGGGAGCGGAAGAGGACAAGACATGACAGCCACTGATTAGATGTTGGTGATGTGCCAGAGACTGGGCCAGGTTCTTCAAAGCAGGCTCAGTGGGAGTGGGCAGCCAGGAGGAGAAAGGAAAGGCGGTGTAGGTCAGTGAAGGAAGGGCTGAGTCCCGGAGATGGGAGTGGGGCAGGTCTGAGTGATGATGGAGTCTCCTGCTCCAGAGGTGAGACACTGCTCACGTGCAGACCCATGAAGCAGGGTGTCCCTGAGGAGGGCAAGAGGTGAGGTGGGAAGAAGCAGTGGTATAATGGTTAAGTCTTCAGAAAGAATGGCAGCAGGTGGGAGAGGCCAGTTGTTTAGATGGGTGGCCTCTCAGGAACCAAGGAAAGATACTATTTTATTTTATTTAGTTTTTAGAGATGAGGTCTCACTATGTTGCCTAGGCTGGAGTGCAGTGGCTATTCACAGGCACGATCATAGGGCACTGCAGCCTTGAACTTCAGGGCTCAAGTGATCCTTCTTTTTTTTTTTTTTTTTTTTTTTTTGAGACAGGGTCTGGCCCTGTTGCCCAGGCTGGAGTGTAGTGGTGCAGTCTCACTGTAGCCTCTGCCTCCTGGATTCAAGCCATCCTCCCACCTCAGCCTCCTGAATAGGGGACTACAGGCACATGCCATCATACCCAGCTAATTTTTTTGTATTTTTAGTACAGATGGGGTCTTGCTGTGTTGCCCAGACTGGTCTCAAACTCCTGGACTCACTTCACCCACCATGGCCTCCCAAAGGGTTTGGATTACAGGTGTGAGGCACTGCACTCGGCCTTCAAATGATCCTTCTGCCTCAGCCTTCTGAGTAGTGGGAACAAGAGGTTCCAACTACCACGCCTGGCTTAAAATTTTAAAAAGGAATGGTGATCACTTCAGTTCACTTTATTTTATTTATTTATATTTTGAGACAGGGTCTTGCTGTGTCACCCACGCTGGAGTGCAGTGGCACGATCACAGCTCACTGCAGTCTTGACTTCCTGGGCTCCAGGGATCCTCCCACCTCAGCCACCTGAGTAGCTGGGACCACAGGTGCACACCACCAAGCTCGGCTAATTTTTGTATTTTTGGTAGAGGCAGGGTTTTTCCCTTTGTTGCCCAGGCTAGTCTCAAACTCCTGAGCTCAACTGATCTGCCTACCTCGGCCTCCCAAAGTGCTGGGATTACAGGCGTGAGCCACCGAAAGGGACCTTCAGTTCACTTTAATACTTACTGAACATTTATGTAATGCACCTGCCCCAGGTTACATAGCTTGGGGTATAGTCACAATGAGACACCTAAAATACATAGCCTCTTACTCTAAGCTGTAACAACTCAGCTCTCATGCATGACCCCACAGTCTTTTCCTGACATCCTTGGACTATTTTCCACGTGCTTCTATATGGTCATTCTATGCCGCCTCACAGATGTGTGCTGATAGCACTCCTCCTGGCCGAGAAGGCTGCTCCTGTCATCTCATCAGGCAGCCCCTGAGTGTAGCTCAGCCAGGCTTCTGTGGTTACCGGCCACAGAAACCAACTCTGGCTAACTTAAGCAGAAAAACAATTTATTGGAAGGTTATTGGGCAGCTCATAGATTCAAAAATTGGGCAGCTCATAGATTCAACAGCTACTCTCTACCCTTTTTCTGTGCTGGTAAAGGCTTGATTTTGTCCTGAAATTTACCTGCCTGTACCCAAGAAAGGAGACCCCCTCCTCAGCCACACGGGATGAATGTTGATGAGTCTCAGCCAACCAGGGCACTTCCTGCCTCTGTGCCAGTGATTGGTTTAGGTTTAGGCATGTGATGCAGCCCTGGCCAAGGACACACAAGGGGAAGCCCACTAGGCCAGGGCTTTCGGAAAGAAACACAGAGAAGCTGACTTTATTAAAGGTGGACTTAATGCTCTCTGCCTCTGAAAAATAATATACTTGCCCATTGTTTAAGGTGCTTTTAGTTGGTCTTCTGTGCTTTCAGTTGAAAGGTTCTGACACATGAAGGCTAGCTATTTTTCCTGGGTAGTAGGTGGGGCTAAAGATGGGAAAATAAGCTGATGGCTAAAGGGTGAAATGAAAAGAGTTTGCAAAATAAAGGAGCTGATATATTTTTTGAAGGCAGAAGAATTACCTAATAGAAAAGAACTGACTGAAAATGCTAGAGAGAAGGGGACTAACTCAGGGAGAAGGAGGCCACCACTTATGAAGCAGACACTTGCCATATGCCAGGCACTGTGAAAGGGGGTGGGATACAGTGATAGATAGAAATATAAGGTCCCTGCTCTTAGGGAAACTTTCAGTCTGGGTGGGGCAGAGAGACAATGAACTTGTAAGTAACAAAATAAACAGGATAAGATAATGGGAAGTAATTTGGCGGGGGGCAGTTAATTTTGATAGAGGATGGTCCAGAAAGTCTCCTCTGAAGAAGATGAGATCCGCCCACCTCGGCCTCCCAAAGTGCTGGGATTACAGGCGTGAGCCACTGAGGGGGGCCTTCAGTTCACTTTAATATTTACTGAACATTCATGTAATGCACCTGCCCCAGGTTACATAGCCTGGGGGTACAGGGATGGGCCAGCCACATGAAGAAACTTAGGAGGACTCCAGAAGACATCTCAGGGCAACAGTGGGCTCTGTCCTAACTACAGCAACAAAGTCCAATGTCCATTCAGAAAAGGGAAAGAAATGGTAGCAAAGTTTGCCTTGGAGGTTCCTGCAGGCCAAGAGTGACCGAGCAGCTGGAGAGATATATTTTCCCAGGGCTGGCATGGATATCACCTCCCCTGGGGCAGGACAGACTGGGAACCCTGGTGTTGCTGACTTTCTGGAAGCTGGAGAGGTCTGAGTGGAATATTTGGAGTGCATTATATACCATAGGTGGCTTGTGCTGGCCACCCATGGTCTATAACTCTGTTGGATGTCCTTAATTTTCTACTGATAAATAGATTTGCTACTTGATTTTCTACTGTGGGTTGGAGGGAAGATACTTGGGGCCAGCAGATGACTCACACCTCTGATCCCTACATGCCCAGCTGCCTCTGTCTCCCCTTGCCTATGCAGTCTGGAATTCCAGTCTGCTCCCCTGTTTAACATCTCATCCAATCAATATGTGCCTCTGAAGTCTTTACTTTGTGAGTAGCGTCTTTGACATGTTTGTGTCAGGTGGATACCATGACAGAAAGACAAGACTTGGCCTCAAGGAGTTTGCTGGTCAAATTTGAGAACACTGCATCTGAAATAATTAGAAAATAATTTATCAGTAGAAAATAAAGGACATCCAACAGAGGTGTAGACCATGTGTGGCCATCACAAGCCACTTATGGTATACAGTGCACTGGTTTATATACCATCTACTGCATTAGTCCCAGCCTCCCAAACTGGCACCAACAGTCCTCTTCTCCTTGTCCACTACTCCCTTCTTCCCTCCAAGATCCCTTTGGAGGTGATCCATCAAGTTGGAGCCTGACATATCATTTCTGCTCATCGTGTGTGGCCTTCCTCCAATTTCCTGGGGATGTGAAGGAGGAGGTGGGAGGGACCAGTCAGCTGGATGGAGACTTCTTTGCCCAAAGGTGATAGTACCACAGTGGGGCTCTTCACAGGCAGTCATTTTGAGACCTATCCAGCACAAGGTTCTAGTTTTGGGGGTCCTGACACTTAAATGAGAAAATATTGAGTGCTTACCTTGTGCCAGTGTCTGTTTAAAGAGGCAGACCAATGACACTTTTCTTGTATTATTTCATTCAATCCACACAACAATTGCCTTTGGTGGGAATTTTAATTATTCCGTTTTACAGTTGGGGAAACTAAGGTACAGAAAGATAAAGTCACTTACCCTTATCAAACAACTAGTAAGTAGTGGAGCCACGATTTGAACCCAAGCAGACTGCCTGCAGCATCCCTGGTTGGCAGCCCTGTGCACACTGCCAAATTGTCTTATTCTAGGAATTTCCTTTCCCTGCGCCATGACATATTAAAAACTCAGCTAGAGGTCATTTTGAGCAAGGAACCCTTCTCCACTCTGCCTTTCCATGAGTGGGAGTTGGGATCCCAGAGAAGAGGAATTCCAGAAGAGGCACTGACACTTTGGCTATTTTTCCTGAATGTTCCCCAGGCAGGGAGTGCCAGCTTTTGATTCGGCCAGGTGTCTCTCTGTTCTTCTAATTAACACCAGACTCAGCCTTTAGCCAGAGCCCTGCCTATAGCTGGAATCCATCACCTTGCGGCTCAGGGGCCAGCTTGCTGTGACTGCCACAGAGGACAAAGCAAGTGCTAACTCGGGGTGGAGCCTCCTGTAATGATGCTCCCTTTGCCTCATCCATAAAAAGCTCCACTCAGATCTACCTCGTTTATGGTGGAGGCCAGGGTGGCAGAGTGTGCAGGAGGAGGCAGAATCAGGCTGAAACAGCTCCTCTTTTCCTCCCTGGATTCTTTTCCAAAATGCTGTCAGCACTGCCAGTTGGAAAATATTTTTCTCCCTCCCTTTGTCTTCTTTCTTATTAAGAAAAAAAAAAAAAAAGCCATCTGGTGTCAAATTCACTCCTGGCACATCATAAAGGGTAGCACTAAAAATGTCCCCGAAAAACTAAAAGCAAAACCACAGCAGTACACATGGGATTTAATCTCAACATCCTAGAATTTCAGAGTTGATAAGGCCCTCCGAGATCAAACCCTTCCTGTACACAGGAGGAAACTGAGGCCGGGAGGGATTATGTTATTCTTTCAAAAATGTTTACTGAGCGCCTACTATGTTCAAGGCACTCTTCAGGCGCCGCAGATGAATCACGAACACAACAGTGAGGCAGAAATCCCCTCCTCCTTGGAGCTTTCCGTGGGAGGGTCTTGCCTCGGCCCTCTGGCCTGCGTCTGCCGCCGTTTTTAAACGGCCCCGAAGTTGGGAGCTCTGGCTGGGCCACCCTTGGGCTGCGGGCCGGGCCTGGGGCCGCCCCTCTCTTCCCGCCCGCAGCCGCAGCGTCCAGAGGGGCGAAGTTTGTGGCCGCCGCCGGCCGTGCTGTCTCCCGCGCTTCCCCCGCTGGAGCGCCAGCCCCGCATTCCTCCGGGTTGAGCAACAGCTTTTCCTCCGAGGGCGGCGGGCCAGGCAAGGCGGGGCCGCGAGCGCTGGGGCCCTCGCGGGGCGCGGCCCTAGTGTCCGGGGCCTCTGGCAGCGCCCCGGGTTTAAGTGGAGCGCGGCTGCCAGGCCCTCCCCGGGGAGCCGAGCCCGGAGACCGGGGCCGCAGAGCCCGGGTCCCAGCCTACCCTTTCCTGCAGCGCCGGCGGGATTGCCCAAAGACCAAGCGGGTGCCGGGCCTCACCCGACCTTGATGTTGGCGTTGGTCCGGATTGACCGCCCACTCTGACGCCTTGTACTGAGTGAGAGCGCCTTTGCTTCCATTTTTACTCCAATCCTGGAGATTCTTTGTCGATGAAAAGAGAACAGTTTATAGTTAACTCCAGAAGAGGGGTCCCAACTCAGTTCTTTGAATTTAAATACTTAATCATCTATGTGTGCGTATATATATACACACACACACATATATACATACACATACACATATATACATACACACACACACATATACATACATATTTGAGACAGAGTCTTGCTCTGTCCCCCAGCCTGGAGTGCAGTGGCACAATCTCAGCTCACTGCAACATCTGCCTCCCGGGTTCAAGCGATTCTCCCACCTTAGTCTTTGAGTAGATAGGACTGCAGATGCGTGCCATGCCAGGCTAATTTTTGTATTTTTAGTAGAGACAGGGTTTCACCATGTTGGCCAGGCTGGTACTGAACCCCTGGACTCAAGTGATCTGCCTGCCTCGGCCTCCCAAAGTGCTGGGATTACAGGCATGAACCACCATGCCCCACCCTTCGTCTTTTTCTTTTCCTGCCTCTTAAATCTTGAGCTTAGGTCTTGAATTTTTTTAGCTTTATTTTATTTTAGTATACTTTTTGTTTTGGAAAATTTTTAGATGTACATAAAAGTTACAACAATAGTGTAGAGAATTCCCATGTACTCTTCACCCCGCTTCCCCCAAAATTAATATCTTACGTAACTATGGTACGTTTGTCAAAATGAAGAATTAACATTGGAACAATGCTATTAACAAAACTACAGACTTTATTTGGATTTCACATGTTTCCACTCATGTCCTTTTTCTGTTTCAGAATTCAGTCTGGTACATCACCTTGCATTTAGCGGTTTGAAGCCTTTTAGTATGTAATCCAGATTTCATTGTGTAGAGTCTCTCCCCTTGACAATGAGGCAGGAAGCAGAGTCCCTGGCACTGGATTGACCTCCCTGTCCTTGTCCTGATGGCCCAGGAAACACCTCGAGCCCTGGATATCCTGAGAATGCTATTAAGGGATTCCTGCTAGGTCTGCCTGCTGGTTCCGGTAGCACCTGGTATAAATCCGGATCCCAAGGCCTGCACCTGGTCCTACTGGATAGCGACAAGGAAGTCCATGGGGTTCTTTAGGGAACACTCAGAGCTAAGGAGGTAAGCAGGTGCATGAGCTCCCTGTCTTTTTTTTACTTTTTATTTTTAAATTGAGATAGGGTCTCACCCTGTCACCCAGGCTGGAGTGCAGTGGTATAATCATGGCTCACTGCAGCCTCAACCTCCTGAGCTCAAGTGATCCTCCTACCTCAGCCTCCTGAGAAGCTAGGACTACAGGCATGTGCCACCAAGCCTGGCTAATTTTCTTTTCTTTTCTTTTTGTTTGGTAGGGACAGGGTCTCCCTGTTTTGACCAGGCTGGTCTTGAACTCCTGGGCTCAAGTGATCCTCCCATCTTGGCCTCCCAAAGTGCTGGGATTATAGGTGTGAGCCACCATGCCTGGCCGACTCCTACTGTCTTTAGGCATTTTGAGACTTGCTATAATTTTGGAAGTGACTGGAGTTTGACCTGAAGGCACTCTCCTCTGTTTGGTTGTGGGAGGGGTCCAGATACCTGGGAACGCCTTTATGGCCAACTCAAGTAGCTGGAAAAAGCCTATGGCAGATTTCTAGTAACTACCCCTGCAGAAACCCTGATTCTTAGCTGAACACTGCCAGGAACTGTAAAGGGTCTGAGATTTTGTCCTACTTACAAGCTAACAAATTAGCCCACCTGTGTCATAGCTTGTGATAGAAGCCTAAACTCCTGGGTCAGAGATGAAGGACAGTTTATTATTCACAGCAATAGCAGTAACAAGAGTATCAGTCCTAATTCCCACAGGATTTTGCAGAAAGGGCCTGGTGATGCCTGCACACCCAGTGGATTGCATTTCAAGACAGGAACCCTGAACTTAGGGAACCCAGATCTTTTAGAATGTGCCATGAATATTTTATAAGGGGCAGCATGCCTGCCCCTTTGGGAGGGAGACATTGTAGATCTTCCAAGGCTGTCCACTATATCCTGAAAATGATAATCTGGAACAAGGGACAGTCAATGGCTCACTTGCAAGATGTGTAGAAATGGAATAGAACCATGGAGCATTGTCTCCCAACGAACAAACGGCCATATAAGACAAGCATACATTTCCCAACCTCTCCTGCAGCTAAGTGTAGCCATGTAACTAAATTGTTATCTGCTGCGTGTGTGGCGGCTTCTGGGAAATTTCAATGACTAGGATGCACCCTGGGCAGCTTCTTCCCGTCTTCTTTTCCTGATGGCTGGAATGTGGACATGATGTTGGAGCTTGAGCAGTCATGTGGGACCAGGACTAGCATGTTGAGGACTGAGGATGGCAGGCAGTGAGGGGAAAGGGGCCTAGGTCTCTGATGGTGGTGGAGCTCACAAACTAGGTCTGTACTTTAGATTTGTTTATATGAGAGAAAAAGACACTCCCATCTAGTTTTAACTTGTTGTTGTTTTTTGGTATATGCGCCTGAACTTTATTCTCACTGATGCAGGGTTAGAGCAGAGGAGGACCAATGGAGGGTTAAGCCCGTCAGCAGAGAGAAGGGTCAGGGGCCCTGCTCCCCTTTCCCTCCATCTCAGCTTCAGCAACGACAGGGGAGGGGAGCAGGAGTCATCTCGGGCTTGTTCACCACCCACTGGTGATGCTCCATTCACAAGGGGGCCTGGTCGGCCACGCGACCCAGCAGCATCCATTTGAAGGCCGCAAGCAACAAGCTGGCTCCATTCACAAACCCTGTCCTCCTTTGAAAACCAATCACCATGCGAAGCGTGACTGGGTGGTGGCTGGTGTCGGCCCATCTGTCACGCCCTTTCAGGGAGCCTGGTGGCGGCAGCCAGCCTGGGCCGAGCCAGCCCCTCTCCCTTTGTACCCCAGGGACACGCACTGTAACGAGATCACAGTGCCTACTGAATTATTCAGAGCTGCCCTGAGTGTCAGTTTTATTATAAACATGCAGATTGCTCCAGGCTCCAAACTTCCAAACCTCCAGCAACCGTCTCCCTCCAGGATTTTGCAGTGACTGCTTTGTGCCTGTGATTTCCCCAGGCCTTGATGGCCTAATTTCCCTTTGACCAGTTCCTACCTGCTGCTGGACTTGAAAGCCTCGGCCCTTTACCCATTGCTTCCACAAGCCCTATTCCGCGCTTAAAAACTGTCCTCTCCACCGCCCCAGCAGTCCTGCCGCTGCCTCTCCCATCTCCTACTGGCTTCACTGCCCAACTGGGTGACATCAGACTTGGAGAGTGCAGCTCGCCTTCCTCTGCTGGGGACATGGATCCTCCTCTACTGTGGGCTTCAGTGTGATCTTTAAGCCCACTAGGTCTTCCCGCCCATCTGGGTGTTCTAGACCCAACTCTGTCCTCTGCCCTTCCGCATATGTCCCAGATCCCTGGTGCTCTCCGGAGTTGATCCGGAGAATACCCCCCAGCTGGTAATGAAGCGGAGATGGTAATGCACATTTAAGAGTAATGAAATGCAGTGATATTTCAGGCCTGACAGACCTATTTCTGGCAGCCTTAGAATTAAAGTGTGAGGCTTTGTACTGCAGCTGCTACTAGGAGCCTTCAGAGTTTTTCTAAAGATGTGAATAAAGCTTCCAGGGTTTCAGCTCAGATCACTGTGGCTATTTATCCTGCTGCTGCTTTCATTGTACCTTTTTATTTGAAATTTTAGAGCTTTCAGATGAAGGGAACGCAGCAGTAAGTGCAAAGCATACAAAATATCCTGGTGGGGGAGAATGTCCCGGTTTTTCTCTCCAATTGTCCATGACAGCTCTGGGGAGGAAGAGCTGCTCACAGGGAGCACTGCCTCTGTCTCCCCTTTGAGTGGGCTCCTCCTGAATTCTTGCCCTGCTGCAGTAGGAAATGGGGTCTCCTGAGAAAGCCCTAGGAGGGAGTCCGTGCCACCAAGATTGACGGGGCTAGGTGTGGGCTGGCCCTCCCCCAGTGCCTCCGTGCTGTGAGCTTGGTTTAGACTGTCCTTGGTTGGGGAATGTGATGGAAAGGAGTCGATCTACACTAGGCCGACAGTGAGAGCTCTTGCTCCAGTCCTCCAGTTAGGAAAGTTGGGCTGCTCTTTCCATCTCTGCACCTGGCTCCATCCATTGCATCCAGGAGATTGGAGCCATTCGTGAGGAGAGGTCATGTAGGACAGTGGTGGAAACATGGGCTCCACTGGCAGACAAACCTGGCAGCAAAACCTGGTGAGACCAGTTGCACTGCCCAGGGCAAGCCACTTGCCCTTTCTGGACCTCACTGTCTTAGTTTCCCCACCTGTAAAATGGGGATAATAAAGCATCCATTGTCCAGATCCTCGTGATGCATGTAAGGTACTTGGCACATATGAAGTCACAATGTGTATTATTAACACTGAACAGTCTGAATAATAGTCCCATGACTCAGGCTAGCTAGACCACCTTCCTGCACCATCGCTCACGTGTCAAGCCCCTTTTCACTCCGGGGCTGTGTAGTGCAGTGAGAAGGGGCTCTGGAGTCACACACAGCCAGGTTCCAACCCTGGTTCTGTCATTTTCCAGTTTTGTCAGATCAATTTGTGAGACTCAGATTTTCTGAGTCCCAGTTTCCTCATCCATAAGAATAGTGATAATAAATATTCACCTCAAAGGGTATCAGTGAGGATTAAATGAGATCATGTTTATACAAGAACCCACACAGTGCCTGGCACACAGTAGGTGCTGATAAATAATGGTTCCCTTCCCCCTTTCCTTTTCCCTCTGCTTCTGTTAAAAAGGAGAAGAGTTTTGTAATCAGCCACCAGTTTACAGGAAATGCAGGAGGAAGATAAGCATGGTAAATGGTGGTGGTGGCGGGGGGGATTTCATCAGTAAAATCTAGAATTTGGGAAATTCTATAGGACAAATGACCTAGAATCCTCAATGAACAAATGAAAAGAGAGAGGGCCAAGTGAAATGTGAAGGTCAGTCGGGCACAGAGGCTAACACCTGTAATCCCAGCATTTTGGAAGGCCAAGGTGGGAGGATTGCTTGAGACCCTGAGTTCAGGACCAGCCTCGGCAACATGGCGAGACCCCAGTCTCTACAAAAAAGTTAAAAATTAGCTGAGTGTGATGGCTTGCACCTGTGGTCCCAGCTCGTTGAGAGGCTGAGGCAGGAGGATTTCTTGTGCTCAGGAGGTCGATCACGCCACCGCCCTCTGGTCTGGGTAACAGAGTGAGACTCTGTGTGAGAGAGAGAGAGAGAGAGAGAGAAAGAAAAGTGAGGATCTTGTTCGGATCCCAATCCAAACAAACCAACTAGGAAAAAATAAAAGAGGCCATGAGGGGCATTTTGATATTGACTAGTTATTTGATAACATTAAGTAGTCATTGTTAATTTTTAGAGTGATAATGGTATGGTAGTCATGTTCCAAACAAGTTTTTATCTTTTGGAACACATAATGAAGAAATTAAAGATTAAATGATATGATATGGGGATTTGCTTGACAATAATTTAGTGGGGTGAAGTGAGGGGTGGAAGTGAAGCAAAATCAGCCGTGTGTGGGTAACAAAGCTGGGTGATGGTATGTGGGGGTTCATTAAACTATTCTCTCTACTCTTGTACATGTTTGAATATTTCCATACAAGTTAAAAAAAAAAAGAAGCAGTGATCCTTTTAGATTAGAATTGTCTCTCTCATCTACCTCCTCCTTCATATTCTCCCAGCCCCTTCCTCACTTCAGTTTCTTCTTACTACCTACCTGGACTGTACTGCAACAGCCTCTTAGAATCTCCCAGCTTTTGATCTCTCTCCCATCCAGTCTTCTTCCCGTTCTGCTGCCAAAGATCTTCCTAAAACACAAATCATATCATGGTGCTTTCCTGCTTAAAAATTCTTTGGTAGCTCTCTATTGCCAATAATTTAGTAGAGTACAAAATCCTTATCATGTGATTCAAAGCCCTTCACAGTTAGGCTCAGCCTTCCTCCTTCCTTCCTTCCCCATCCCCTGGGATGGGGATCCCAGGCCAATCCCTATCCCTTTATTCAACCTGGCTTTTGGTCATATCTGCCAGGCCATTTCATGCCTCCGTGACTTCTCTTATGTAATTACCTGGCAGGTCCTCCTCCCTGGCCCTTAACTTCATCTATTGAAGACTAAAATATTTTTTAAAGCTTGGTTCAAATGTCATTCTTCCTTGGTGGTTTCTGAATGTCTTTCCAATGCTCACTAAATATCTGTGCCTCTCTGCCTTCTGGCATATGGTAGGATCTCTCTTCCTGGCTCCCTGTAGTTTGATGGGGCCATGTGACCAGCTTTAGCCAATGGGTTGTGAGTGGATGTCATACATTTCGCTTCTGGGCCAAGAATTCCAGAATTCAATTGCTAATTCAAAACTCTCTGAGCTGTCTTTCCCTCTGGCTCACTGATGGGTGACATCCAGATAAAAGCTGTTCTCAGGCCGGGTGTGGTGGCTCACACTTGTAATCCTAGCACTTTGGGAGGCTTTGGTGGGTGGATCACCTGAGGTCAGGAGTTCGAGACCAGCCTAGCCAACATGGTGAAACCCCATCTCTACTAAAAATACAAAAATTAGCCAGGTGTGGTGGCACATGCCTGTAATCCCAGCTACTCAGGAGACTAAGGCAGAAGAATTGCTTGAACTCCAGTGGGGCAGAAGTTGCAGTGAGCCAAGATAATGCCACTTTGTTCCAGCCTGGGCGTAAGAGTGAAACTCTGTCTGAAAAAAAAAAAAAAAAAAAAAAAAAGCTGTTCTCAGGCTGGAGGTTCTGGAGTGTGTGTGGTACCATGGAGTAGAATCTCCTGTCCACCTGTGGGCGCTATGTAATGTGAGACACATATATCTGAGGGGGCCTTTTGTTTCTTCAGCACAACTGAGTCTACCCTAAGCCTTCCCTCTCTGCGTTGCAATCCACTGTGCTGTCCTCTGTGTTTTCACATTATATCGTGTGTATGTAATGTGTCCAGATGACAACCCCGGCAGGTCAGAAATCCTATGTTACGATCTTAGCATTCTGGCCCACAGCCCTCAGCATAGTGCCCTGCAGAGGGGAGGGATGAATGTGCAGCAGTTCTTCGCTGTGGTGGATGCAGTTGGGCGTACGTAGGTGCACAGGTTGGGAGGGGTCATCCTTTCCAGGGGCCCCGGTACTCATTAGTCTTTGGGAATTTTTTTTTTTTTTTTTTTTTTTTTTAAAGACAGAATCTCGCTCTGTTGCCCAGGCTAGAGTGCAGTGGTGCCATCTCAGCTTCGCCTCCCAGGTTCACGCCATTCTCCTGCCTCAGCCACCCGAGTAGCTGGGACTACAGGTGCCCACCACCACACCCAGCTGATTTCTTGCATTTTTAGTAGAGATGGGGTTTCACCGTAGCCAGGATGGTCTTGATCTCCTGGCCTTGTGATCCGCCTGCCTTGGCCTCCCAAAGTGCTGGGATTACAGACATAAGCCACCGCACCCGGCCAGTCTTGGGAATCTTGATGGTTTGGAGATGGAACCAGGACTAGGCTTGATATCGACGCCCAGCTTGCCCAGCTCCAGGGAATGAAGCATGGTTGGTCTAGGCGAATCCTAATAATCCCTTTCCCTGGTGGCTGTAATTAGTTTAGACATGGGTACATAAACCAGTTTTGGATGATGAAATGTAAAGAGAAAGTCTCGTTCCCTCCTAGGAAAACAGGAACAGGTGAGAAATGCAGCTAGTCTGTTCTAGTTTGGATTTCCTGGATTGCAAAGCCTGAGACAGGATTAAAATGCTAATTGTTTACGTGGTAAGGGATTCTAGGGAGCAGGGAAAAGGGAGGAGGGAGAAGGGAGTGGGGAGAATGAAACAGGAAAGGAAGAGAAGCCAACAAAGGGCGTACTTTTGAGCTTATTGTTATAATTGTCCCTCCAAATGGCAGGAGGCTGGGGCATTTATCCAGAGACTTTCATTGGCTGCCAGTTGCCCCTCATTTTACTAAAACTGGATGTTTCCTGTGACTTCCTAGTGACAAGAATCCACTGAGTGCGTTTCATCTTGGCCTGCTCTGTCCACCACTTCCTCTTTTTGAACGCTCTCTATCCTGGTTTCTATGGCAGTTCTCCCTCCAGCCTTGTCCGGCCTCTCTGGCTGCTTCTTGGTTTCCTTCCCAGGCTCCTTTTCCTTTTTCCACTCTGTGGCTGATCTCCTGGATTCTATTCTGGTCTTCCTCACTTCTACCCACTCTTACTGGGCAAACCGTTTTGCAAAATGGTTTCCACTGTTACTGTTGTGATGACGCCAGCTCCTATGTCTATGCCCCCAGCTCTCCCTCCCGAGTCCTGTAGGCATATAGCTCTTTATCCACACAGCACATATTTATGAAGCTGTTTGAATATGCCCAGAGTTGCGATAGGGCAGTAAATAGGAACTCACCTTCTAGGAGTGCTAGCCAATATGGAGCTAGTGGCCAAAATCCAAGTAAACATGTAAGTAAGCCAGATATTTTTAGATAGTGACAGGTTTTATGCAGACCATAAAACAGGTCAGTGTGATAGAGGGTGTATGCATGTGTGTGCATGCACACTATTTTAGAATGACTGCTTTGAGGAGGTAACATTTGAGCAGAGATCGTGTAGTGGTATCTGTCATTTGTGGTTATGCAAGTGCAAAGGTCACAGAGGCCTGGAGGACTTATCAGTGTGTTTGGGGAAGAGGAGGAAGGCCAGTGTGGCTGCAGCAATGTAGGCACAAGGGAGTGGTGGGATATAAAGTCAGAAAAATAGCAGGGGCCCATTCAGGCATTCAAGTAGGGCAAGGTGAGCCTGCATTGAACAAGATCCCCAGGTGACACTTATGTAAGCTTCTGCACACATTTGAAAACCATTAGGGTAGATGAAGAAGAGATGAGAAGAGAAACCCCATTTAAAAGTTACTCTTTTTTTTTTTTTTTTGAGACAAGAGTCTCACTCTGTTGCCCAGGCTGGAGTGCAGTGGCACAATCTTGGCTCGCTGAAACCTCTGCCTCCCGGGTTCAAGCGATTCTCCTGCCTCAGCCTCCCAAGTAGCTGGGGTTACAGGCATGCACCACCACGCCTGGGTAATTTTTGTATTTTTAGTAGAGACAGGGTTTCACCATGTTGGCCAGGCTGGTCTGGAACTCCTGACCTCAGGTGATCCACCCGCCTTGGCTTCCCAATGTGCTGGGATTACAGGCGTGAACCACCACTCCTGGCCTAAAAGTTATTCCTTAAAAGCATGTTGGAGGCTGGGTGTGGTGGCTCACGCCTGTAATCTCAGCACTTTGGGAAGCCAAGGCAGGTGGATCACCTGAGGTCAGGAGTTTGAGACCACCCTGGCCAACATGGTGAAACTCCGTCTCTACTAAAAATGCAAAAAAATTAGCCAGGCATGGTGGTGAGTGCCTGTAAATCCCAGCTACTTGGGAGGCTGAGGCAGGAGAATAGCTTGAACCCAGGAGGCAGAGGTTGCAGTGAGGGAGATTGCACCACTATACTCCAGCCTGGGCAACAAGAGTGAGACTCTGTCTCAAAAAAAACAAAAAACAAAAAACACCAACAAAAACACACACACACACAAAACAAAAAGTATTTTGGAAAGAGTAAGACACACAAAAGTGTAACATTCTGTCACAACCTCCTATATACCCAGCCTCAACACTAACAACTTTATTTTACAAAGGAAACTGAAAGTAGTAGTCAGGAATGTAGAAGGAAGACCAGGAAAGGATTGTGTCAGTGAAGCACGTCAAAGAGAGAGATCAGCAGTGACAAATAAAGGGTAGATGTTCTGTAGGTTGAGCAGAGGTCAAATCCCTGCTGACATCATGGTCCTGTGTTGTCCCATGGGCTTCTCACACAGTACATGTGACTGTTAAGGTGCCAGCTGCCCCTCAACCTGCTTCTCCTCTTATTTTCTCTGTCAAAGAGTCTTCAAGAGTTTCTGTTTGGGATGAAAGCAGGGACTGAGACTTGGACTTGAGCTCAGGGAGTTTATTTGGGAGATGATCCTAGGAAGCAGGGTGCGAGAGCAAAAAGAGTGAGGCAGGGAAGAAGGAAAAGCCACAAAGAGTATGTTATTGAGCTGGTTACCACTGTGAGCAAATGAAGCTCGATCTGGCTGGGCCTGTGAGGAACTGGGTGAATGCATCTCAGATTGGCCCTCAGCAGCATAGGAAGCCAGGGCACTTCAATGGTCTCTTGTGCCCCGTTTCTTGAGCGCTGTACTGGGGATATTAGCCTCCTTGCATTTCTGGGCTGCCCAAGGCAGAAAGCCAGCCATGTGGTGGCCGTTAAGGAGGGAAGCTGTGAGTGCCTGGAGGGACTGTCTGCCACAGCTGCACCCGAATCTGAGCAGGGAGAGAGGGTATAGAGTACAGGACACCTAAAGTTGTCTGCTGCAGCTCCATCACCGGCTTGATAGGATCTAACCTCCCTCTCATGACACCGGTGTTCTATTAACCAGGCCAGAAACATGGGAGTTATTCTAAATGCTTCCCTCATTACCTTCTCTCCCTTGTTTGTCTCTGCAGCCATGCTTTTAGTTCAGGTGGTCATTTCTTGAGTACCATGGTAATGATCTCCTTATCTTTTACTAAATGCCAATGACACTAAAAAATGATTTTGGAGGCCGGGCACAGTAGCTCATGCCTGTAATCCCAACACTTTGGGAGGCCGAGGCAGGTGGATCACCTGAGGTCAGGAGTTTGAGACCAGGCTGGCCAACATGGCAAATCCTGTCTGTACTAAAAATAAAAAAAATAAATAAAAAAAAAATTATCTGAGTGTGGTGGCATGCGTCTATAATCCCAGCTACTTGGGAGGCTGAGGCAGGAGAATTGCTTGAACCTGGGACGCAGAGGTTGCAGTGAGCCGAGATCACGTCATTGCACTCCAGCCTGGGCGATGGAGTGAGACTCTGTCAAAAAAAAAAAAAAAAAAAAATTAGAGGTGATGTGGAGTCCATGGAGGGGTACATGACTCAGTCCTGGGGACGCGGAGAAAGCTTCCAGGAAGAGGTGACTTCTAAACTGAAATCTGAGGACTGAGTAGGAATAAGAAAAAGAAGTATGATGAAAGTTCAGTTATAGGGAAGACCATGTGTGAAAGCTCAAAAAGAGCACGGCAAATTTAAGACACTAAACTGACTCTTGTCAGTTTATCTGAAGTGTGATGGAGGAAGAGAGATTGGCCAGATCATACAGGATTCTGCTAACCTTATGAACAAATATTGACTTTATTCAAAAGGCAATGGGAAGCCTGAAGATTTAAGGCAGGAGGGTGATGGGATTGAATCTGAGTTTTAGTAAGATCACTTTGACCAAAGTATGGGAAAAAATTAGTAGATCACACTCATTTTTGGCTATTTGGCTACAAACCCTTTGTTGGGTGCCTGGCCAGTGTCTGTTCCCCACCTGCTGCCATAGTCATGGTTTTCCTTTAGAGGATTTCACATCTTCAACCATTGGATTGGGGTGTGATGAGCTCTTCTTCCCAACCACTGCTAAGTTAATTAGCGCACTGACCACAGTGGCTGGTTCAGGGATGGGCACTTGATCCATTTTAAGTGAGTGAGAGAATATGAGTCTCAGGACTTGTATAGCAGTTACTAGTATGAAGATGTGAGGTGTGAATTTTTGTAGCCAGGCCATGACTATTATGGGAAAATCTGGAGCTGTTGGAAAACCACTGTATGAAACATGATGATGCCATGAAAGGCAGAGAGAGAAGGGGCGAACTGATTTCATGGTAACATTGTATCAACTTTCGGATCAAGCTTTATTTACTTTTTACTGTTTTTTTTTTTTTTTTTTTTAGATAGGGTCTTGCTCTGTTGCCCAGGCTGGACTGCAGTGGTGTGATTACAGTCACTGCAGCCTTGACCTCATAGATTCAAGTGATCCTCCCACCTCAGCCTCCTGAGTAGCTGGGGCCATAGATGCATGTCACTGTGCCCAGCTAATTAAATTTTTTTTTTTTTTGGTAGAGATGGGGTATCTTTATGTTGCTCAGACTGGTCTCAAACTCCTGGGCTCAAGCAATTCGCCTACCTTGGCCTCCCAAATTGCTGGGATTATTGGCATGACCACCACGCCTGGCCTCAAGCCTTATTTAAAGCCACCTCTTCCTCTGGACTTTACAGTAAAGTGAGCCAATACATTCTCTGTATTGTTTAAACCAGTTGAACTGGAGATTGGTTTACTGTAACCTAAAGATTCCTAACTGATACAGAAATGAGTTCCATAAGGTGTTTCAAGAGACAGGCCCTAAAAATGGGATTGTCCAACCAAAGAGGTAAGATGAAGGATAAAGAACCCATACATTTTCGGCTGAGAAACTGGTCATCTAATTAGCTCTACAGTTTCCTGTTGTGACGATCCTGATGTGCAGATCACGTGCCTACTGCGGCTGTAGCGGTACACTACTTAGTAAAAAAATGTAGAGTGTTGGATTGTGTTGGCT
Organism: Papio anubis; assembly: GCF_008728515.1. Taxonomy (NCBI): domain Eukaryota; kingdom Metazoa; phylum Chordata; class Mammalia; order Primates; family Cercopithecidae; genus Papio; species Papio anubis. The sequence continues at coordinate 52,381,815 of NC_044984.1, forward strand.
CCTTCTTGTTACTATTAGTAAAGTACTATAAAAAGGTAAACTGGGGCGGTGATTGGCTCAAGCCTGTAATCCCAGCACTTTGGGAGGCAGTGAGGTGGATCACAAAGATCAGGAGATCGAGACTATCCTAGCTAACATGGTGAAACCCGTCTCTACTAAAAATACAAAAAAACTAGCAGGCTGTGATGAGCGCCTGAATCCCAACTACTTGGGAGGCTGAGAAGCGGAGATAAAGCGTGAACCAGTGAGGCTGCAGTGAGCAGTCAGCCACTGCACTCCAGCCTGGGAACAGTGAGACTCCGTCTCAAAAAAAAAAAAAGGTGGCTGCTAGCAGTGCAGTGGCTCACGCCTGAATCCAGCAGTTGGGAGGCCAAAGGCTGAGACCGGATCACATGAGGTCAGGAGTTCGAGGTCGGCCTGGCTAACATGGTGAAACGCTGTCTCCATTAAGAATACAAAAATTAGCTAGTTGTGGTGGCATACGCCTGTAATCCCAGCTACTCAGGAGGCTGAGGCAGGAGAACCTCTTGAACCCAGGAGGCAGAGGTTGCGGTGAGCTGAGATCGCGCCACTACCCTCTAGCCTGGGTGACAGAGTGAGACTCCGTCTCAAAAAAAAAAAAAAAAGGTAAGCTTATGCTCAAACTAGCCTACCTGCAAAACAAAGAAGGAAGAAAATACAGCTTTGATAAGAGAAGCCCTTTGTGCCTATGGTTAAAAAAAAAAAAAAATGACTGAGAAGTACTGGAAAACTCCAAAAACTTTGTCTCAAGGTAAGTTAGTATTAGGTTAGTGCAAAAGTAATTGCGTTTTTTGCCATTGAAAAGAATTGCAAAACTGTAATTACTTTTGCACTAACCTAATATGAACAGAAGCAGGGATGGGGAGTGCATTGTATGGGATATGGGATATGAGATATGGGATATGGGATATAGAACGTATGGGACATGAGACATGGGATATGGATATGGTCTATGGGATATGGATATGGGCTATGGGCTATGGGATATGGATATAAGATATGGGCTATGAGATATGGATATGGGCTATGGGATATAGATGTGGGATATGGATATGGGCTATGGGATATGGATGTGGGATATGGGCAAGGGGATATGGGATATGGATGTGGGATATGGGGTATGGATATGGATATGGGCTAAGGGCTATGGGATATGGCTGTGGGCTATGGATATGGGCTATGGATATGGGCTATGGGACATGGATGTGGGATATGGGCTATGGGCTATGGGATATGGATGTGGGATATGGATGTGGGATATGGGACATGGGATATGGGCCATGGGGTATGAGATATGGGATATGGATGTGGGATATGGGATATGGGCTATGGGCTATGGATGTGGGATATGGGCTATGGGATATGGATGTGGGATATGCGATATGGAATATGGGATATAGGATATGGGATATGGTTGAAGGCTTATCCCTAGCCCCTTCCCAAGCACCTCCTGGTTTTTACTTCTTCTAAAACAAAGATGGCCATAACTTCCATGACAGATGTAAGTGGGACACAGCTTATAGGCAATGACCAGATTTAGAGTGCCTTCCAGCCAGTTTCTTCAAGTTGTTCAAAGGTACAGTTCGAGACTAAATGTAAGGCTGGGTATTTGGGAAGAGAACTAAGACCTATTTGCTTAGAGAAAGAAATATCCAGGCCAGACTGCAGACTGCAGACTCAAAGATTAGTCTCACAAAGAGCTCTGGTTTCAGCTGGGCGCGGTGGCTCACGCCTGCAGTCTCAGTGCACTTTGGGAGGCCGAGGTGGGCAGATCGCCTGAGGTTGGGAGTTCGAGACCAGCCTGACCAACATGGAGAAATCCCATCTCTACTAAATATACAAAAATTAGCTGAGCTTGGTGCCGCCTGCCTGTAATCCGAGCTACTTGAGAGGCTGAGGCAGGAGAATCGCTTGAACCTGGGAGGTGGAAGTTGCAGGGAGCCGAGATCACGCCATTGCATTCCAGCCTGGGCAACAAGAATGAAACTCCGCCTCAAGGGAAAAAAAGAAAAAAAAAAAAGCTCTGGTTTCATATACTAGCTGATAGAATCAACCAGAAGCAAATAAACTTGAAGCCCACAAAGAAGCTCCAAGCCCAGATGACAATGGCTGGAGACTTTTCAACTCCTAACATAATTCTCAGGTCCCAAAGCACAATGAATCTATCTTCACAGAACCACTGCTTTAATGTCTTCTGTGAACATTAAAACAGTGGTTCTCACACTTTTGTGTACATAAGATGTTTATTAAAAATATAGATTATTGGGCTTCATCCCCAAAGAATCTGACTCCTTCCATCTGGGAGGGGCTTAGGGATCTGCATTATTAACAAATATCCTTGATGAATCACATGTAGGGGGCTAGGGAGCCCTGCTTTGACTGTGCATTTAAGAAATTGTGCCTTTCTTTTTCTTTTCTTTTTTTTTTTTTTTTTTTTGAGATGGAGGTCTCTGTGTCACCCAGGCTGGAGTGCAGTGGCGTCAGCTGCTGCAGCTCCGCCTCCCGGTTCATGCCATTCTCCTGCCTCAGCCTCCCGTGCTTCAGGGACTGAGCTGCCACCCCACCCAGCTCATTTTTTGTATTTTTAGTAGAGCGGGGTTTCACGTGTTAGCCAGGTGGTCTCGATCTCTAACCTGCAGTCTGCCTGCCTCCGCCTCCCAAAAGTGCTGCGATTACAGACGTGAGCCATAAGCCAGCCTTTTTTTTTTTTGAGATGGAGTCTGGCTCTCTGTTGCCCAAGCTGGAGTGCAGTGGCATGGCTCGGCTCACTGCAACCTCTGCCTCCCTGGGTTCCAGCTACTCCTGCCTCAGCCTCCCAGTAGCTGGGATTACAAGATTACGTTCCACCACACTTGGCTTATATATATATATATATATTTTTTTTTTTTTTTTTTCTTTTTTTAAATTTTTGTAGTTTTAGTAGAGACGGGTTTTCACCATGTTGGTCAGGCTGGTCTCGAATTCCTGACCTTGTGATCTGCCAGCCTAGGCCTCCCAAAGTGCTGGGATTACAGGCGTGAGTCACGGCGCCTGGCCTAGTATTAAATTCTTTAGGGATGATCAGCAGGACTCATTTTGTCCTGATAGTATCTGTGCACTGCATAGCGCCCACAGTGAGAGCTCAGCACAGCCTTGTCTATTAGACCTGAAAAGCATGGGTTTCTAGAGCCAAGGTGGGTTTGGGAAGTTTGCAGACTGTGATTTCAGGAACTGATTTGCCCTGGGTCCCTGCTCCCTTACTCCTTGATTATGTTTGATTCTGCCTTGGCTCTATTAGGATTGCTTTGTCCAGACACTGACCTGGCAGTGAGTGTGCCTGGGATCCTCTGTCAGTGTCCCTTGTATAGTCAGAGAGTTCTGGACACGTCTGTGGGAGGTAGAGACTGTGACAAACTCTGGGGAGAGTGTTTACTAGGCTTTTCCATGTTTATTTTCTTTCCTCCACCTCACCTTAGGACAGGGAGTATTCTGAAAGCCTTAGTGAAGCAGTTACACTTTTCTGGCACCTTGAATGACTCATATGTCTCAGTGCCACACACACCCTCCATTGAAGTCCTTGGGATTGTCAAGGTCAGGATATTTAAAGCCACATTCTTGGGAGTGCTCTGGACATTGCCAGGTCAGCTCAGGATGAGGGAGGTGCCCAGAGACAGCTGTCAGTGTCAGTGCCCATAGTTTATGGTGAGTCTAATGGTAAATGCCAGTTATAGGTATGGTCTTATCATTGTTTAGTTATAGCTGGTGATGGCCAAGTGACTATGGGTTTCTCTTCTTTCATTCTCCAAAACTTTCTTTGTTTTTTAAAGAAAGTGTCTTGCTCTGTTGCCGAGGCTGGAGTACAGTGGCATGGTGACAGCTCACTGCAGCCTTGAACTCCTGGCTCAAGTGATCCTCCTGCTTCAGCCTCCTGAGTAGCTGGGACTGCTGGCACATGCCACCATGCTCAGTTAATTTTTTCATTTTTTTTTTTTTTTTGTAGAGACAAGGTCTTTCTCGTTGCCTAGGCTGACCTCAAACTCCTGGCCTCAAGTGATCCTCCTGCCTTGGCCTTCCAAAGTGTTGGGATCACAGGCATGAGCCACTGCACCTGGCCTCATTCTCCTAAATATTTATTTCTTTTCTATTTTTCTTTCTTGTTTGCTTTTTCTTTTCTTTTTATTTCTTTTTTCAACTGAATCTTATGTTTACTGAGATATCCTAAACATTTAATTCAGCACCTACTATATTCAAGATGCCAGAGAGAATACAAAGATGTGTAGATATAACTGTACTCCAGATTAACTCACAGACTAGAAAGCAACTTGGTGGCCCTGCAGGGAGACTCATGAGTGATAGTCATACTCACAGGTAAGGTATTATAAGCTCACTGATAAAGAGCTTCCAACCTGCACTGGTGGAGATAATGGTGGGGCATAGGGAAATCTTCTGAAAGCAAGGTCCTGAGCTGAATATACAAATTGAAGCAGAAGTTATCCAGAACAACTTCTGTTTCTGGTCAAGATGCAATAACAGGGATGGACTTTACCCTCCTTCCTGGAGCAATTAAAATGTTGTATAAAATATATGAAGCAATGGTTTTGTATATCAGACAGCACAGGACAGTGATCCCTGAGAGAGGGAAAACAAGTGAGCTGAGCTGTACATTTGCTCCATCCTACTGCCTTGAGAGAGTTACCAGGCTGCTCTGCAAAGAGGAGCAACCCAGGCAGAGTCCAATAGTCTTTCTGAGCTGAGGAGATGGAACAGGGAATTCAGGGAGGCCAAGGCAGCTATGGTTTTAAGGGCAGTGTGCCAGACAGGAGAGAGCTACAGAGAGATGAAGGAGGAGAATAAGGGTGGAGGGCAGGAGATGTGGGGAGAGAGAGAGCGTGAGAGAGAGGCAGAAATCTGCAGAGGTCCCATTGAGTCGTCAGCTGAGTACTGATCAGAGCATGTATGTGAGGAAAGTATCTGAGTCTAGGGAAACAACCACACAAAAGGAGCAGAGGAAATAATTAATCTCTGGAGTGTATGTTCTCACCAGCCAGTTGAAAAACCTCATAAATCACAAGACATCAGAGTACTCAGAAGGGTATTATCTCAGTAGTGGGGCAAAGTTAGCACTAAACTAGTGGATATTATGGTCCTAACTAACAAAGTTTAAACACAATCAAACTTGAAAAGATCTGGTTCCAAATAACTATGTCTCAGAACAAAGTTCAAGAGTATTTACATAAATATAAAAATATGCAACACCCAACAAGGTAAAATTCACAATGTATACTATCCAGTCAAAAATTATTGGATACAGGCATACAAATAATGAGGAAAATATGACCAATAACAAGGAAAATAAACCAATCAATAGAAACAGACCCAGAAATGACATAGATGTTAGAAAAAGAACATTAGTAGACAAGGACATTAAAATAGTTATTACATGTTTAAGAAAATAAAAGAAAGATTAAGTATGTTAAATAAAGGCATGGAAGATATTAAAAAGATCCAAATTAAACCTCTAGCAATGAAAAATATAATGTGAAATGAAAAATATACTGAAATAAAAAACATACTGGATGAAATCAATAGCAGAGTAAACACTGCAGAGGTAAAGACAAATGAACCTGAAGCTATAGTCACAGAGACTATCCAAAAGAAACACAGAGAAGAAAGATTGAGGAAAACAAAAAAGAGCAGAGCACCAGTGATCTGTAAGAAAACTTCAAGTGGCCTAATATTTGTGTAATTGGGGTCCCAGGAAAAGGGAGATGGTAAAAAAAATTTGAAGAAATAATGGCCAAATATATTTCAAATTTGATGAAAACTGTAAGTCTACAAATCCAAGAAGCTTAATGAATCCTTAGCACAAAAAACTGGAGAACTACGCAAAGACACATCATAACCAAACTGTTTAAAACCATTGTGAAGCAGAATGTCTTACAAGCAGCTAGAGGAAAACAGGATACACTATGTACAAGGGTACAACATTAAAAATGACAGCAGGCCAGGCACGGTGGCTCACGCCTGTAATCCCAGCACTTTCGGAGGCCAAGGCAGGCTGATCATGAGGTCACGAGATTGAGATCATCCTGGTTAACACAGTGAGACCCTGTCTCGACTAAAAATACAAAAAGTTAGCCAGGCGTGGTGGCGGGTGCCTGTAGTCCCAGCTACTCTGGAGGCTGAGGCAGGAGAATGGTGTGAACCTGGGAGGTGGAGCTTGCAGTGAGCCGAGATCGCACCACTGCACTCCAGCATGGGCGACAGAGTGAAACTGTCTCAAAAAAAAAAAAAAAAAAAAAAAAAAAAAAAAAAAAAAACCAAAAAGAAGTCTGCTGTTTTTTTTTTTTTTTTGAGATGGAGTCTCACTCTGTGGCCTAGACTGGAGTACAGTGGCATGATCTTGGCTCACTGCATTCTCTGCCTCCCGGGTTCAGGCAATTCTCCTGCTTCAGCCGCCTGAGTAGCTGGGATTACAGGCGTGGGCCACCACACCCAGCTACTTTTTGTATTTGTAGTAGAGACAGGGTTTCGGCATGTTGGCCAGGCTGGTTTTGAACTTCCGACCTCAGGTTATCTGCCCTTCTTGGCCTTCTAAAGTGCTGGGATTACAGGCGTGAGCCACTGCACCTAGCCACAGACTTCTTTTTGCAAACAGTGAAAGCCAGAAGACAGTGGAGTAACATCTTTTGAATACTGAAGGAAAAAAATTGTCATCCTAGAATTCTATACCCAACAAGAGTAGCTTTCAAAAATGAAGGGGAAATAAAAACTTTTTTGGCATTTAAAATGTCAAGGATCACCAGAAGACTTGAATTATAAAAAACAGTGACAGAAGTCCTTCAAACAGAAGGAAAATTATACTAGATAGAAATCTGAATCTATACAAAACAATTTAAGAGCCCTGGAAATAGGGAATTCTATCTAATAAATGAATAAGTAATAACAGAATAGAGTAACAAAATTTTGTATGCTCGAATGAATTAATGAGTGTAGGCAATGATCAACAATGACTGAAAATGTGACAAAAAGAGAGGCAACCAGGTATTATATACCACCCATGTGAAGTAATACTGTCAAAAAATAAGAACAAAAAGAGATAATAATAATCAAACCTGACCCTGGCCACTGGATCTAACTATCAATTTACTGTCTTTACAAGAGACAGAGAAATGTGTTAAATGATATCACTGTGTTTTGATTTTTGTTTTAAAAAAAATCCAGATTTGGGAAATTCTGTAAGATAAACAATCAAATTTTTTTTTTCATCAAAAAAAGTGCAAGGGGAGAGAGATTTACAAAGAGAGAGAATTATAAACAAGAGACTCTGGAGACATATCAATTAATCACAATATATAGATCTTGTTTAGATTCCTACTTCAAACAAACATACTAAAAAAGGAAAAAGAATTCAAAATCATTCAGGGGAATGTGAACACTGGCAGTATTTTATAACATTAAAGAATTATTGAAGAGAAAATGGTTACCTATGCCAATAGAGGAGGAAGCTCACCTCAGGGGTGGGGACAGCATAGGCAAAGACATCCTCTTTAGTGAGGGGTGACAGTTTAGTAGTTACAGGAGAAAGGACACCTGCTGCAAAAACATCCTCTTACTTTGTCTCTGGGCTAGAGCTGACTGTGGTGCTCTGGTTTCTGAGAAAGGAAAATGCAGCATATTGACATGGAGACTATTTCTGTCCACCACTTCTGGCTTCCCTGGGTGTAGCAGGCACCTAAGGGCAGGGGAGAAGTGTTACTGAGGGTTTTCAAGGCCACTCTTAGCAACAAGAGAAAAGGACCTGGTGGTTTGGGTGGAACAGAGGCTTTGAGTACATTGATCTCATCCCACTCTCCCAGCTCTGCCCTGGGATTAGAAGACAAGGAAGGAGGAGAGGTATAGCACGAAGAACAGGAAAGTATGGAGGGAAGTGAAGAGAAGAAAGGAGGAGGAGAAGAGGAGAGAAGGAGGGGCTGAAGTTAGAGCTCAGGATGTGTTCAGTTGTTTTAAAGTAGCAACTGACTTAGGGCCCCTAAACAGTAGGTAGAAGATGGGCATAGTGGCTTGTTGCACTTGTAATCCCCATGACTCAGGAGGCTGAGGTAGGAGGATCACTTGAGGCCAGGAGTTTGAGACCAGCCTGGGCAGCATAGTAAGACCCTATCTCCAAAAAAATTTTAAAATTCGCTGGGTGTGGTGGTGCGGCCTGTAGTCTCAGCTACTTGAGCCCAAGAGTTAGAGGCTGCTGTGAGCTATGATCACACCACTGTACTGCAGCCTAGGTGATAGAGTGAGACCCTGTCTCTAAAAGACAAAACCAAAACCAAACCCCAGTAGGTCGAATGCTACCCTGCCTCCTCTCCCTACTTGCAGTTCAGTTCAGAGACAAAGTAGGGGTGTAAGGAGGGATAAAGGGGATCCTCTGGCTGCAGAGATTGAAGAGTTTGCTCAGTGTTGACAGGACAAGCCAGAGGACCTGACCCTGTGTATCCACAGCCACCCATGGTGAACAATGTATGCCATGGTACCTTTGTCCTGTGGTTTTCTGTTGTACAGAGATGCCAGTGAGAAATAATAATACTTATTAGTCAACATTATTAAGTACTGACTATGCCAAGCCCTATTCCAAGTGTTTCCATATTAACTCATTTCATCTTGTCAAGAATCCTTTGAGGAAGGTACAGTTATTATTAAACCCATCTAATAAGTGAAGCAACTGCGCCCAGAGAGATTAAGTAACTTTCTTAAGGTCACAAAGATATTAAGTGGCCCAGATGTAATTGAACCTAAGAAAAGTCTAGTTCCACAGCACGTGCTCTTCACAACTACCCAGAATGGTGGTGGTGACCTGGGCCAACCCTAGTGTGACCTCAGCCCCCTCCCCCAGACAGAGCTTTAGAAAGGCTCCACCTTCTTCCCCCAGAGCAGTTGGGGCCCAGGGCTGGAACTGTCTTCCCAGTGTTCTAGAAGAGACCTTGGAACACCACTAGAAAAGCCACCCTGAGCATGAAAGGTTGGTAGGGCCTCAAGGCTGGGCCAGAATTTGCCAAAAACAACAGCGGGCCTGCCCTAAACTGTTCTGAGGCTGCACAGCCTGGACCTCAGGTTGGCTTGTCCATGATTCTTATCAGCTCTCCACAGAGTGAGCGCTAGAGTCTGCGGCATTTCCATCCCGGCATATTCCGAGGGCCAGGGGAAGGCGCTGTCCCAGGCAGCACTCTCGGTGGGAGGCGGGGAGCTCGGGAAGGCCCGTATGTGAATCCCAGCCTGGCTCTTGGTGGGCAGCTGGGTCCCCTCCCCAGGTTCTGGCAGAACACCCTTGAACAATTTAGCCTGAAATAGCATAAGAACTTCTTTCCTATTTTTTTCCAGGCTTTTGGATGAAATTATATTTTACAAATGACTCATTATTATATTTATAGCTTCTCTCCAAATGATTCAAATTGTGGTTTGTCGCCTCCCTGTCTCTCAGCTCCCCCCAGCTCGACAGGAAAAAGTGCTGTTTACTGTATGGCCAGGTGTGGCTGCAAGAGCGGCTTTGCCTCTCCCTATAATTACGTTTGCCTAAGCCCTGACAAGCACCCCGGCACATTTAGTCATGAGCAGCCTTTGTTCCAGCATGTTGTCGGGAGGCAGCATCCGACATTAACTGGGCTTGGAATCTGCTCCTGTAGGAAGTGCATGTGTGTGGTGCGGGGTGCGGGGTGCGGGGAGTGGGGAGCGTGGGGGAGGCTGTGACAGAGGGTGCCTTTGTGAGGGCAGAGGCTGGAGAGGCTGGGCTGCAGCTTCTCCCTCAAAGCACCCTGTGAGAAGGCTGGGGTGGGCTACGCCCCGGAGGGCCTCAGAAGAAACGTTATTCCTTTCCACCCCCAGCCTCCATGGAGGAGCTGAGAGGGCCGCTGGTGGAGAAGCTGGTGGCTCATACATTCCAGGCTGTGCTAGTGGTCTGGCCAGTGACACTCCATGGTTCCTTGTGAGGAACCACTCTGGCTCTTTCAAGAATGGGGAGTTCTTGAATTCTCTCCCCCTTTCCAGGGAGCTCTCAGCCACAGTGATTGCTCAGCACCCCTACCCCTCCCCTCTACCCAGCTCTCAGGAAGGTGTGGTAAGGTTAGAGCAGCTTGCTCTTAAACAGGCCACCTTTGAGAGGAGGGGTGGAGAGGAGGTTGGGATGAGGTCCCATTTGTAGGAACAGTTTATTCCATTGGTCGTCCATGGGATCAAGGTCCTCTGGGTCTGTCCTGGCTGGGTACTAAGTAAAGTTAAAATCCCATAAATTTTGCAACTCACGGTGATATTCTCAGAGCCCACAACAACCCTGTGCCCCTCTGGGTCCTCGGACCTGGGGTGTGGTGATACGCAGACGCCCCTGACTGGCTTGGATTGAAGGCTGTGGGGCCGCAGCAAGAACAGTCCACCCTGAGTGTCCCGAGGCCCAGAGGCAAGCAGGGAAACAGGCTACTCTATGAGAGAACGGCTTTGCGGGAAATCTCTCCGTTCCCCTCCCTTGGCTTTAAGTGAAAAGCGAGCTCCTGTAGGTTGCAGATTCTGCAGCTGTGGTGTGGTAGTGGCTTGGGAGGTTGGGCTAGATAAGGTCGGAGCCTGAAGTTGTCCGTGGTCCAAGCCCTGGGCCCTGGTCGTGTCCCCAGATGCAACCCCAGCCCGGGTTCCTTTGAGTCTGCTTCCATTTTCACTTCTTGGCACTGCCTGAGTGAGTGGGAAGGGGACTCGGAAGGAGGTGATGTGGGAATGGGTGTGGACAAGCATAACGTCATTGTTGGTGAAATCAGTCTGAAGCCCTAACCAGATGACTTCCATCTGGGCTAAGCCGGGTCACTGTGAGGTGTGTGAGACGGGCCTGAGTGTGGCTGGGGCCAGAGACATGGAGTACAGGGTCCTCTGCCTCTGGGCGTTCCCTGGAGGTGGGAGGGGACAGCTAAGAGAAGGACAGAGAGGGTCTTGGTGAGGCAGGGGAGGGCAGAGGGAGGAAGAGTGTGGACTTACCTAGGCTGTGGGGACCTGAACTTCTTCCTAAGGCCTGAGGGAAAGAGGGACTTCCTGACAAGAAGTGCTGCCTCTTACATCCGAATGGACCAGAGCCAGGGCAGCGGGACCAGCTGGCAGCCAGACTGAGGGGCAGCCAATGCCACCGTCTGAAGCCACTATCAGGCCACCGTCTTTTATGAGAACTTTCGTCTTGTATCCACCCTACTCGTGCTGTCACCTTTTCATTTGTCTTTTGACAGTCAACATGCCCGAGTGCTGTGAACGTTATGAGAGGGGGCTGTTGGGAACACATGCTCCTGGGAATCAGCCCTTCCCTCTGTCCCGTTCCCACTCCTCCCTGATGATGCTCCTGCTCAGAACCCACTCCTCACCTCAGTGAAGCAATGCAGTGGGCACCCTGTGGACAAAGCTGGATATTGGTTCTGAATAAAAGCAAATCATGGGGAAAATCAGTGTCTCAGTAAAATGGAGTTTTCTTAGTAGAGACCAGACTGTGAAGGACCTTGCTTCATTCCATCTTTGAGGAGGATAATGATTTAGGGACATTGGCCCAAGATCAAAGTGGTATTTTTAGGCTGTATTTACTGAGCTATTTGCTGGCTACCTCCTTATTTCCAGGTAGCAACTTCTTTCTAATGTCTGAGGTGTTTAAGAGATGATGAAGCTTGCACATACTTCTCAAAGTGTGTTCACATCCATTATTTCACTGGGGACCGGCTATTATCTTCTCCATTTTCTTTATAAGGATATTGAAAGAGATTAAATAACTTGCCCAAGGCTGCATAGCTAGTTAATGACTGAACTAGGCTTAAAACCAACTCTGAAGGCTCCTATTCCAGTGTCAGCTGCTGCGTGCTGCTTCTGTTTTCCATCAGTTTGGAAGGAGAGCCTAAAGTCTACAGCCACGTGGGTGGGGTCAGCAGAAAGATGATTGAACACCAAGCCTGAGGCAGGTGAGGCTGATCTCCTGAGCACAGGCTGTCTGCCCAGGAGTTCACAGAAGTGATATGATCCAAAGTTGCTGAGGGAAAAGCCCCTATTTGTGGAATTAACTGCAGGTCTCTCTTGAGGTCAGAATGAATGTTATTAACATTATTGTTTGTATTGTGGTAAGGTATACATAATGGAAAATGTACCATTTTGGCTGGGCATGGTGGCTCACGCCTGTAATCCCAGCACTTTGGGAGACTGAGGTGGGCGCATCACCTGAGGTCAGGAGTTTGAGAACAGCCTGCCAACATGGTGAAACCTCATCTCTGCTAAAAATACAAAAATTAGCCAGGCGTGGTGGTGGGCGCCTGTAGTCCCAGCTACTTGGGAGACTGAGGCAGGCGAATCACTTGAACCCAGGAGGCAGAGGTTGCAGTGAGCCGAGATGGCGCCTCTGCACTCCAGGCTGGATGACAGAGTGAGACTCCGTCTCAATAAATAAACAAAATAAAATAAAATAAAATAAAATACACCATTTTAACAATTTTTAAGTGTACAGTTTAGTGACACGAAGTATTTTTATCTTCCCAAACTGAAACTCCACACCCACTAAACAATAACTCCCCCTTCTCCCCTCTCCCCAGCTCCTGGTAACCACTATTCTACTTTCTGTCTCTGGGAATTTGGCTACTCTAGGTACCTTATGTAAGGGGAATCATACAATATTTTGTGCTTTTGTATCTGTTTCATGCTGACTTATTTTTAATTAGATCACCATTTCAACTGCAGCAGGAATGCGGATCAGTGATGTGCCATGCCTATAGAGGAGTAAAGAAAGAAAAAAAGAAGGAGCAAAAAGGAAAAAGAAAACAGGAACATTTTGGGGTGGATTTCTTGACTGTCAGGGGTACCAGATGTAAGGGGGCGGTGGTGGGGGGTGGATAGGAAGAAAGTGTTACATAGAAAACAAAATGCTGTGCTTTATCATTCCAGGGGCGGGCTGGCATCTATCCTGGAGGTAGATGCCTCTGTTTTGAGGATTAAGCTATGATGAACCCCGATAGGGAAGTGCTCTGGTGAGAACAATGGAACTTTCTGTGCATGCAGAAGGCAAGACAAATTGTTTTGCAAGATGAATCCCCAGGAACTTGGAGTTTGGGTAGAAGGGTCTAGAAGAGAAGAGGAAGGCTGGAGAGAAGATGGTTTAAAACAGTTGGGACTTAGGGGATAGTGAGAAGTTTTCTGAGGTGGGAGATGGTTGGTGAACTTTCAGGGTAATATCTATTCATAGATTCTCATTTGCTTACTGCCATTTCCTCTCTATGACCCCTAACCTTGAGTAAAAGTTTGCTGCTGTGTGAGTTGTGGGTGGCTGGGGGAATGCAGGGATGGGGCTAAGCAGAGGGTGATAAAGAGGGGGTGGGAGAGGAGAGCAGCTGCGGGAGGAGAGGTGCAGTTAGAGGGTGAGAGGTGGGAAGCAGGGAAGCCCAGCAAGAGGTCACCAGAGGAAGCACAAACCTGAGAATCTTGGCACTCAGAAGGTGGGAGGTTGTGGCAAGATTTGAGAGGCACTGCAAGGTTGGGGGGACACAATGATGGAGTCCCTGCACTTAGGGGAATGGGGCTGGAGTCACTGCTTGGATATTACAGGGCAGGCACGCCAGTTAGACAGCCTGAAGGAAGGAGTGGATGGATTTCTCTTCTTGGAGACCTTCGGCAACATTTGGACAAGGCACAGCCTGGGTAATGAGGAAGTCCCTGCAACACAGCTCACTGCCTTCAAGATTTCCAGATGCACAGAGAAGAGGACTGTGTTTCTCAAAACAGAGATGGAGGTAGAACCAAAGCCAAACCCTGAACATGTCTCGAGCTTTCAAAACAACATTCTCTTTAAAATCATCTGAAAGCAGAGATACATGGCAGTTGACTATCTCTGATGGAGACATATGCCTTATTTATTTATTTATTTATTTTTAAGACAGGGTCTCGCTCTGTTGCCCAGGCTGGAGTGCAGTGGCGTGATCTCAGCTCACTGCAACCTCCGCCTCCCTGGTTCAAGTGATTCTCCTGCCTCAGCCTCCCGAGTAGCTGGGACTATAGGATGTGCCACCACACCTGGCGAATTTTTGTGTTTTTAGTAGAAACAGGGTTTCACCGTGTTGGCCAGGCTGGTCTTGAACTCCTGTCCTCAATCGATCTGCCTGCCTCGGCTTCCCAAAGTGCTGGCATTACAGACATGAGCCACTGTGCCTGGCCAACATATGCTTTTTGTACCCCCCAGACATAGGAACCCAGTGAGAAGGCCGGGCTGCTCCCACCCAGAGATCCTGGAGGAGCCTGACATGGAAAATGGGCCGTGCTTTGTGTTGTTGGGAATTCTTGGTGATTCTTTGGCCAGGTCCTGGGCTGAATGTGGGCCGGGGATGGAGCCCTGCCTGGAATCAGTGATGCATCCTGAAATCTCTGGACCAGCCTGCATGGTGACGGAGCCCACAGTGAGGCTGGCCGAGGACATTTCCCTCTTGTCCTCTCCAGCCTTGGCCCCGAGAACCAAGGCTCTAGGCTCATCTGGCTGGATGGATCCTGTTTTTGGCCCAGCCCAGTATCCCTTTGTTACTTGGGACCTGGGGAAAAAGGCCTGGCTTGGCTCACACTTGAGGAGGTTTGCCAAATGTGTTAGTTACCACTAAAAAGCTTGTAAACCTGGGGTGCAGGATGCCGTGGGGCCTGGGCTGGCTCGAGGATGTGCTGTTTAGAAGTTCCAGAAATTCCCTGCTGGCTGGGAGGGAAGAATGTCCCTGCAGAGTCAGAGGCGAGCCTGCCCTGGGCCTGGGCCAGCTTTCCCTCTCGCGGGCCCCTCTGCTCTGGGGGAGCTGTGTTCCCTTCTACTCAGGCAGCTTGGGAAAGACCAGAGGCCCTTTCAGGGAAGGGAGAAAAAGGGAAACAGGCCTGAAATGACTGTCGTGAAAGCCCACTTCTGAGCTTCAGCCCAGAGCACAAATGCAGTTTCTTCTCAGTTAAGAGAATGTGGAGAGTTCCAAGAGGTTGTTCAGGGGAAATAGAGAGCCTCAGAGCGCTGGTACTAGGAGGACCTTAAAGACCAGTTAGGACAGCCCCCTCATTTTACTGGAAGGCTAATTTGAAACAGAATGGAATTTGGCAGGGGCTGGGATGCCTTTTTTCTTTTGAGGCTTCATTTCCTGAAAGAGACAGTATCCGTGATGAGCTGATTTCACTAATTCACTCTGCATTTTTTTAAAACCTCAGCGGTCCAGATATGACTTCTTTTGAAGGTAACAGAGTTTGTGGCTTTCAGTGTGTTTTCAGTTTGGGGCCATAATTCCTTTTTTTCATTAGAAATATTTGTTCACCATAGGCTTATTGCCAGTTCTTCCTATGCACAGCATCAGGCTGTGCTTGTGCATGGCTGAGGGAAGCTGGAAATAGGTGAAATCAGGAAAATACTGGAATAAGGCAGGGGCTGGTGTGGTCTAGGAGAGTTAGAAGGTGGAGGCTGGCAGACTTGTGATTAAGGATGGTGTTTGGGCACCCTCAATGGGGAGAGACCAAGAGACCCTGGGTAGACATCTGTGCAGGGCCTAGGGACCCAGGACCCCCTGTGGATGCAGCTGAGCTGCACCTGGGAGGGCTCTGAGGTGGACAGGTCTCTGGCACAGGAGGCTTCAGAAAGAGGAGACTTGCACTGGGGCATCCAGGCATATCAGAAAAAGAACTAAAAAAATAATAATAATAAAAAAGAGAGAGAGAGAGACAGAAAGCGGGTGCGACAGAGTGAAGTGGGGCCTGAAATAATTATAAATGGTGGTGGTTATATCCTTTTTTGGGAGGGGCCCAGGAGGCTGCCAACTTTGATCTCATTTTCTGGACAGGCCTTTAGGTTACCTCTTCTATCCACCACCCAATCACCAGAGAGTTAGTGCTTTCTGACAGAAGCAGCTCTTGGCAGAACACACGAGACATAAGCAGCTGGGGCTGGGGGCAACACCTGCTAGGGGTGGGCTGGGAAGGAGACAGACATATGCTGGTGCAGGAGAGAAAAGTCTATCATAGCCTCCCGTCCTGGGAGGCAGAGTGAAGGACTGCGCAGCAGGGTTCGGGGAGGGACCATCTCTGTCTTATTTATGTGGTAGCCCTGGTGCCTAACTCAGTGCCAGGCACACCCTAAATAACAAAATCACTAAATAACGGAATGAGTGAA
Organism: Papio anubis; assembly: GCF_008728515.1. Taxonomy (NCBI): domain Eukaryota; kingdom Metazoa; phylum Chordata; class Mammalia; order Primates; family Cercopithecidae; genus Papio; species Papio anubis. Next base: position 52,397,971 of record NC_044984.1, read on the forward strand.
GTTAGCATATGCCTGAACACACAGAGTGCCATCCTCTTGAATCCTTATGTTAACCTATATTTTTCTTCTCCAGGATTTATGGAATAATCAGGAATCTGCCTTCCATGAGCTTTCGCCTTTAGAAAGGTTTTCTCATTGCTGGTGTGACAGAGCGCACTGAGGCTCTGTTCCTTCAGTGATCTCAGCATAAAGACCCTCCATCTGACAGGGAAAGGGCGGGTGGGAGGAGGGCCAGGAGGACCCCCCCAGGGCCCAGCTGGCTGTGCAGGATGCAGAGGGTGGGCTGGGACAGAGGCTGAGGGCAGAGTTCAGGGTGAGAGGAGGCATTAGCAGCTTTGTTAATTGCATCATGTCTTTCCTCCAGGTGACAACCCTAGGCCTATGCCTCATCCCCAGCAGGTGACCAATGGAGGAAAATAAAACAGAACTTCAACATGCTCTCCGATGAGCTTGAACCCCTGGTACTGGTTGCTCTGAGAAGCCACAGGTTTCCTTCCTTGGACAATTTCAGAGCCCATCAATATGGTTTATGGAAAGGAAGTGGCAATGAGAGAGACCCTTGCTTCTCCTGGCAGCTCTTCTCCCTTGAGAAAGCTCCTCAACTTCTCCTGAGCTTGGTTTCAGAAGTGATTGTTCATCCTCTCCCATTGGGAGTTCTTCTGGGATGGGCTCTGTATATTCCTCCAGCAGCAGGGGGATGGATGAGATGACCTTTTCAGGTCACTCAGGAGATCCTCCAGTTTCTCAGGATGATCTAAGCATCTCCCTTTCCTTTAGAAGCTGTCAGAGCTAACTAAGCGTGGGTGTGGGCTCCTCAGCAGCTACACCACCTCCCCTCCAATATTTAAAAGATCTTTCCTGGTTCTTAGGGTCTCCTAATCACAGCTCTTTTTTTCTGAGCTCTGCCTGAAAGGCCACATCCGTTTTTTTCCTGAAAGCTGGCTAGGTCCTCTGGGCTAAACACGACCGCCCTTCAGCTCTAGAAATGGCTGATTTTCATTATGCCCTTTGCCAACCAGATTATTTCTTAAATTGCTCTCCCCCCTGCTGGGTGTTCTGGGACACAGACGCCAGTGTGTGGGGTCCCCGGCTTTCCTTTCTCCCTGAGCAGCTGAAGGAGAGCCTCAGTTTCTCCACCGCACACCCTGGCTTGAGGGCAACAGCCCACCCAGTCGGGGGAGTGGGCCTCGTGCGCCCTCGGAGGCCCAGGTCCGCGGGGCCCCATCGAGGACCCCCTGAACTGCATCCCGCCGCGAGGCAACGTGGGGACCAAACTGCCGCGCCCCAGAGCCCGCCGCCGCCTGTCCCCGAGTCCGACGTCCACAAGGAAGAGCTGCGGGAGTGCAGGCCCGGGGAGGAGGCTTTGTGAACCAAGGCTCGGCGCGCACCCCGCCCGCGCCCCTCATGGGCAGCCGGGCCCAGCCCGCCGCCCGGGCCCCTCTGGGAAGGGCTTGGAGGCGACGCGGGGAGGGGGTCGGGGGAGGAGGGAGCGTTCCTGCAAATCACATGATTTTCCCGCTTATATAAATCACAGCTTGTTTTTCTCAACCGGCTGCAGACTTAAAGGTGCAGTGTCTTCTTTCTCTCCCAAGGGCAGAGGTTCCCCAGAGTGCTTTTGACGACCCCTGAGCTGGGCTGGAGTGGTTTCACCAAGGAGGGGTCAGGGTTCAGGGTTCAGGAATCCCCCCACCCATCCCCCATCCCCGGGATGTTTCCTTTTAGCTGGGGACCAGGGAGGGGCATGGAAATCCGATCGCCAAATCAGCAGGCAGAGCCGAGCTGGGGCGGCCTCCAGCGCCTCGCCTCGGTCAGCGATCACTCTGGAGACCGGCGATGCCCGTGGGGGACCTGAGCTGAGGGGTTACAGTGAAATTGATCTGTGGCAGATTTGTGGTGGCCAAGAGCAGACTTCTAACGGTGACGCTTACTGTTCTGACCAGCCCTGGTTATTTGTTTGAGACCAAGTTATGTGGGCAGAAAGACGAGCTCAACATATATATCCAGCACCTATCTTCTACCTATTAGCCACTGTAGGGAGAAACCAAGACCTTTAAGACAGTTGTCACCTTCAAGTGGTTTATAGGATTTAGGTGATGAGATATGTAGATACAGACATAGAGGCAGACCTGAGATACAGAGATTAAATAGCACTAGTCAGTTTCAATACCTGTTCCAGGCTAAACAGAAGAGCCTTACAAGGCTGTGCATAATTACTTGCTTGATCAACAGTACAGATAATGAGTCCTGCAGGCCTTGGGAGGAGGGCTCTGGAGGCCCTGACTGAGAGGTGGGCCAGAGGCAGGAGGGGGACAGGGAGCTGGGGGAGGAGGGACGGCATGTGTCAGGAGCGGAGAAAGGAGCATGATGTTGGAGTAATCCCTTTGCTAAACTGAGGAACTGGAGAGAGGGGGAGTAGGGGATGAGGGTGGGAAGCTGTCGGGGGTGGGGGGCCAGGTGCAGTTGGCCTTGAGTGCAGGGCTGAGTGTGGACTTGGTCTGGTGAAGGCAGTGGGCGAGCCTGCAGAGATGGGAGGGCAGGTGAACGGTATGATGAAGGGGGTGTTTTCAAGGACCACAAGTCTGGCAGCAGTGTGCAGGATAAACTCGAAGCATTGACGGAGACCCGTTGGAGGCTTCTGCAAGGAACCAGGCTGACATAAGGTCACAGTGCTGGGGTGTTAAGAGAAAAGGTGAAAATGAACAGTGAGAAATAAGAGATTTTGAAGAAAGAATGGAGATAATTGAGTGATTGTGTATACAGAAAAGGGGAGAAATCACCAGAAGTGATGTTGATTTTGAGCATGGGTGGCATGGAGAAGAGGGCAGCCCTTGCGGTGGGGCTGCGAGTGGCCAGGGGAGGAGCTCCTTTTGGAGATGGCATTTGTGAAGACAGTGGGCTCTTAACTGGGAAATGTCCAGTGGGCTGGAAGTCAGAGGAAATAACTCAAGGGATGAAAGAGATCTTGCAGATCTTACAGGGAGATCACAGAAAGGGAGACAGAGAAGTAGGGCCAGGGGACACCCATGTTTAGGAGAAGGAGCCGCTGGCAAGGCTGTGGAAGGAATGTTCATACCCCAGGGACAGACCAACCTGGGCGTGAAGTGTCTCTGCCTGACCTTGGCCAAGTTGTTTATTCTGTCTGCACCTCAGTTTTCTCATCTATAAAATGGCACTAACAGCACTTGCCTTACTTTCTGTGATGATGACGTGAAATGTCTGAAGCATCTCACACACTGCACAGTGTCTGGCGCAGGGCAAGCACCAGCTGTTCTTCCTTTCCGCATTTCCCTTCCTGCCACACCCTCTATGTCCTTTCATGGCAGGCACCTGAACACAGTTTCTCTCCTTTCAAATTGTTGTTTCTCTTCTTACTCCTCCTCTGCTTCATCTCCTTCTTCTTTTTCTAGAAGAAACACACAGTCTTGTTTGCATGACTAATTATTTGAACTGGAAATACCCTCCATTACGAAGGAAGGAAATAATAAATTTTTTTCCTAAGGGCCTCTTAGCTGAAGCTGGCTATTACCTCACTGGATCCTTCCAGCAGCCCTGCAGGGTTTGGGAAGGCAGGTATTATCAGGCCTTTTTTTCCCCACTACAGCTGAAGAAATGGAAGAATGGTTGTAAAAAGTTTTATTATTCTGTTGAGAACCACATGTCTAATCAGTACTCTCTAGTTCAGAGCTTTCTAAACTTCTATTTGTAGCCCTTTATTTTTGGAAATAATTTTACTCAGTAGTCAAATAAAATAGATATAGGCAACCCAGTTCTGGTTTCAGTGCAGTGGGGAGGTTCTGAGTCACGACTGCTTGGCTGTGCTCCCACTCCCAGCCCCAGGCCAGGCTGAGAAGTGGGGCTTTCCTTGTGGGGTAACCCAGCACCCAGAGCCTCTCCCTCTACACTAAGCTTCATTCTTTTCCTTTTTAGCCACAAACTTCCTGACGGTGAAAGCCAGGCCCCAGCCCAAGAAGGCTTCACAGACCCCTAGGTGTGCCCTCTGTGTGAGCCAAGTGTTGACTCTGGCGATGATGCCAACAGCCTGGCTCTGCCCAGCTTTCAGCTGCACGAGCGTGAACCAGCTGAGCTTGGGGCAAGGCAGACGGCCAGGTGCACTGTCTCTGGTCAGGCAGGATGAACAGTAGCACCTGAAGTCATGGCGGCCGGGGAACCACCGTGGCTGGGGCATGCTAACCCACCCTGCTAATATACTTTGGATCCTAATTTCCTTTTTGAATGAGTTTCTTAAAAAAAAAAACTTGTTAGGTGAAAAGACAGTTTGTGGTTTTTAGAATGGTGATTTGAGTAAGGCAAGTATTGGTAAAATGCTCTGCGGATAGTTATCGCATACACTAATGCTTACATAAGATAAACTCCTGGCAATGGAATTGGATGAAAGTATATATACATTAAATTTAAAAATATACACTATTTAAGGCATATGAATAGACATAAAAAAAAAAGCAGCTTAAAAAATGACACTGTCAACACAAGCAGAATGCTGCTTTATACAACCCTGATCTTGCCATCGCTTCCCTTCTACCTAGAGGACACCAGGATCTAGAATTTGGCGTTTATCCTTCCTGTGCAATGCTTTGAATGTTTTACATTTTACGTAAATTATATTTTACTGTATGTATTCTTCCGAAACTTGCATCTTTCATTGTTGTGATTCAGGGTGTTGTTCTGTTGCCCATGCTGGGTACTGGTGTGAACATGGCTCATTATAACCTCTAACTCCTGGGCTCAAACTGCTACAACAGCCTCCCGAGTAGGTAGGACTACAGGCTTGCGCCACCATGCCTGGCTGATGAAAACAAGTTTTTTTTTTTTTTTTGATACAGAGGCTCGCTCTGTTGCCCAGGCTGGAGTGCAGTGGCATGATCTCAGCTCATTACAACCTTTGCTGCCCAGGTTCAAGTGATTCTCCTGCCTCAGCCTCCTGAGTAGCTGGGATTACAGGCGCCTGCCACTGCACCTGGCTAATTTTTTGGTAGTTTTTAGTAGACAGGGGGTTTCATCATCTTGGCCAAGCTGGTCTTGAACTCCTGACCTCATGATCCACCCGCCTTGGCCTCCCAAAGTGCTGGGATTACAGGCATGAGCCACTGTGCCTGGTGAAAACAAATTTTTTGTGGCGACTGAGTCTCATTATGTGGCGCAGGCTCTTCTTGAACTCTGGGCCTCAAGCAATCCTCCTGCCTCAGCCTCCCGGGTAGCTGGGATTACATAGGCATGCACCACTGTTCCTGGCTGAAACTCGCATTGTCTTTTCCTTAGTATTATATTTCTGAGATTCTTCCATGTTGCTACCTTTTTAAAGCAATTTATTTTCACTGTATAACTTCAAATTGTATGAATATACTACAATTATGGATCCATTTTCTGGTTAATGAACATTAAAGTTGTACCAGTTTTTTTTCTGTTACAAACAGTGCTTCTATGAACATTCTTGTATACATCATCTTTTGCTTGTATATGTGTGGGGGTTTCTCTAGGATATTTGCTTAGGAGTGGAATTACTGACTGGTTCATAGATTATGGGAATCTTCAATGATATTGGAAGTATTCTCCAGGCCGGGCACGGTGGCTCACGCCTGTAATTCCAGCACTTTGGGAGGCTGAGGTGGGTGGATCACATGAGGTCAGAAGTTCGAGACCAGCCTGCCCAACATGGTGAAACCCTGTCTCTACTAAAAATATAGTCTCATAGGGCTGCAGTGGTTTGCCTGTAATCCCAGCACTTTGGGAGGCCGAAGCGGCAGTCACGCAGGTCAGGAGATCAAGATCATCCTGGCTAACACGGTGAAACCCTGTCTCTACTAAAATACAAAAATTAGCCGGCGTGGTGGCGGGCGCCTGTAGTCCCAGCTACTCAGGAGGCTGAGGCAGGAGAATGGCGGAACCCAGGAGGCGGAAGCAGCCGCGAGCCGGTGATCACGCCACTGCACTCCAGCCTGGGCTGGCTGGTGAGCCAGACTCGTCTCAGAAAAAAAGAAAAAAGAAAAAAACCCCCAAAATTAGCTGGCTGTGGTGGCACGAGCCTGTAATCCCAGCTACTTGGAGGCTGAAGCAGGAGAATTGCTTGAACCCAGGAGACAGAGGTGCAGTGAGCCGACACTGCACCACTGCACTCCAGCCTGGGTGACAGAGTGAGATTCTGTCTCAAAAAAAAAAGGAGCCTTTTCCATCCAAAGTGGTTATTGTAATTTACAGTCTTATCCACAGCCAGTTACTCCACCTCCTTACCATCACTTACTGTTGTCAAACTTTCAATTTTTGTGAATTGGATTGGTATGAAATGTTTTCTTGTTGTGGTTTACATTTCTCTGATTACTAGTGAAGTTAGGCATCTCTTCACATATTTTTTTTTTGCTATACGTATCTCCTCTTATGATAATTACCTTTGCCCATTTTCTTCTTTTGGAGTGCTTGTCCTTTCCATATTGATTATAGAATTCCAGTAAATATTATGCTTACTAGTCTATTATCAGTTAAATGTTTTGCAAATATATTTCCCATCTGTTGATTATCTTTTCACTTTTTTTTTCTTGAGACAGGGTCTCAGTCTGCTGCCCAGGCTGTAGCACAATGGTGCGATCACAGCGCAGTGTAGCCTCGAACTCTTGGGCTCAGGTGATCCTCCTGCCTTGAGCTGGGAATACAGGTGTGCACCACCATGCTTGGCTATTTTTTCACTTTTAAAATGAGTGGACTTTTGATGAACGGAAGTTGATGTAATATAGTTGAGTTTTGTATTTAAATTTTTGATATTGTTAATTGCTCAGCTTGTACTTCTGCCAATAGTGTATAAGAGTGCCTGGTTTTCCACACTCCTGCCAACACTGGGCCTGAATGATTTTAATTTTTTAAATCTGATAGGTGAAAATGGTGTCTCACTGTTTTGATCTGTCTTAATTATGGGTAAGCTTGAGCATATTTTCACAGGCTACTGGCCTTTTACATTTCTTTTTCTGTTTTCTTCATTTTTCTATTGAGTAGTTTGCTTTTTCCTAATTGATTTGTGAAGGCTTTCTGAATACTAAAGAAATACACCCTGTTTCTGCCGTGTATGTGGCTACGTGCTGCATGTGTACCTCCTCACTGCAGGCCATTGAGGATGAAACTAGAAAAACCTGAGCCTCTGTACCACATTTGCCCGCTTTGGCCCTTGAACACTAGCTGTGTTGCACAAGAATGTAAAAAGCTGCAATTGGAGTCTTTGTGGAGGCGGCAGGAGGAGCAATGTAGTTCTGTGTAAGTAGGAGCAGCTAGGGTAGGGAGCGTGCACGCTGTGGATGCCCATCTTCTATTAAAGGGTAAGACAAACAGAGATGGGAGAGAAAGTTTGAGTTGGAGCAATAGGAATGTGGTCTGCATTCTCATTTCTTAAGTGAAACGTTACTAATGCCCTGGTGAGGAAGTCTGAAGTGCCTTGTGCAGCTTGGCTGCCCTTGGCTGGTGGTAAGAGTGGTGGAATGGAATAGTTCTGAGGGTCTGGCCTGTACCAGGCATGCAGCCCTGATGGAGGCTCAAGAAAGCTGATTTGCTCCAGGTCACAGGGCTGTCAGTGGCTAAGCTTGGATTCAACTCTGGGACTAGCTCACTCTTCAGCCCCGTTCTTTGCAGCATACTAATGGTTCTACCATGATTAGTCTCAATTAGGGGAAGACTTGGCTTCTATACGGAGATCAGAAGAGCCTCACAACAAAAGAGTCAAATTAGAACATATTTTAAATAGATTGCCATCTCAACAGTGAAATTTCATATTTCTATGTTTTAATGTCAATAATTGACTTAAGTAGTCCCTCTTGGAGAACACAGGTAAATTAACAGTAATTATAATTGAGCTCTATTGAAAAACAGCAATAGACTTAATAGTCCTGTTTTTGCCTGAAAGAATGTTCAACGGAGAAACCAGCCAAGATTCCATTTTTCCCTGTCTTGCATTCAGTACAATTTGGAGGACATTAAGCTTTCTCTTCACTCATTTACTCCTCCATCAACTGCTTACCACATTCACATTCTGTGCCACCTTTTTAAGAGCTGAAAGAGTGGTGAACAGACCTAGGGCCTGCCCTCATGGAGCCTACAGTCTAGTGAGAGGGATAATCAATAAACAAGTAAACAAATAAAATACTTAACAGCTGTCGTAAGTGCTGTGAGGTACATACACACGTGCTGTGACAGAGAATATTATGGGATTGACTTTAGTGGGCGGGTCAGGGAAGGTCTGTGGGTGTTTGGGTACTAACATTTATTTTGGAATTAAAAATACCTCCTACAGGTCTTTTGCTGCAACCATGCCAGCAGGAGCATCAGGAGCCTGGGCTCAGAGCAGGACGCCTCGGGTTGTTTTAAGAAAATGGCAGATGAACTGGGCATGGAGGAAATCGCCAGCTTTCATAAGGTCAAGCTGAGGAAAATGGGGATGCAGAACACCCTGCCAACCAACTCAAGAGACTGCTGAGCAGGAGAAGCGGTGAGAGACTTCCTAAGAGCCTGGAGGATTCCCTACCCCATCATCTTCCAGACTTCGTCTGTCATGTGGAGGAAGCTGATTATACGAGGATTTTTTTTTTTTGCCATGCCATGAAGTGTGTTTTATTTTCAATAATCATACAAATAATTTTCTATAATGAAAAATCATACAAAATAATTTTCTATAATGAAAATCATACAAATAATGTTCTGTAATGAAAATTAATACAAATAATTTTGTATTAATCATACAAATAATTTTCATTAAAGAACATTATTTGTACGATTACTGAAAATAAAAAACACCTCATGACATGGCAAAAAGAACCCAAAAACCCTCCTATAATCAGCTTTGATATAAACAGTTTTCTTTTAACTGAGGAGAAACAGCACCAGTATACAAAGAAGAAAAGCAGGGTATGCACTTTTTTCTTCTGGGGTCTACAAAATGAAAATAGTCATGAGCCTCCCTGGATAGCTTTTCTTGCTGAATGCAAACACCAGATACCCCAAGTGCAGTCTTTTCATTCAATCTGGATGTGCGTCTTGGTTTTTCACGGAAATTTCTTCCTTGTGGTAAAAGATGACCACCCATATTTAATGGGAGGACCCAAAAGCATTGAAAGATAATCTAAATTCCAGAGGTCTATCCAGAACTAACATGAAAAGCCCCTGTCTTGAATTCACTGCCCTTCAAGGCAAAACATCTTCCTTGAAGCACGTTTGAAGGATTTGCTTCCTCATCTCGCCTCCTCTCTGCACCTGCCAGTCCCCAAGGGCTTGGGTGACAGTACTTGGCCTACACACTTTTCTAGGCACAGCAAAACTGTCCCCTACACGGTTTTTATTTTGTTCACCAACACCTCTCCTCTCATTTTGGTTGTTTGAGCCATGGTGAGAATGCTGGGCTTACAGGAATATAATTTGATGATCAAGGGATTCACCCTCTGCCCAGGACTTTTTTTTTTTTTTGAGTTGAAGTCTTGCTTTGTTGCTCAGGCTGGAGTGCAGTGGCACGATCTTGGCTCACTGCAAAGTCCGCTTCCCTGGTTCAAGCGATTCTCCGGCCTCAGCCTCCTGAGTAGCTGGGATTATAGGCGCCCACCACCACGCCCAGCTAATTTTTTTTTTTTTTATTTTTAGTAAAGATGGTGTTTCACCATGTTGACCAGGCTGGTTTCGAACTCCTGACCTCAAGTGATCTACCCGCCTTGGACTTCCAGGGTAGGGGTTACAGGCGTGAGCCACCGCGCCCGGCCTGTCCAGGACTTTTTGAAGGGCTTTTGTTTGTTTTGCTTTTAGGTATGTATATTTGTTATTTTCTTAATAAAAACACCACTAGCGGCCAGGCGCGGTGGGTAACGCCTGCACTGCAGCCTGGGTGACAGAGACCCTGTCACAAAAAAAAAAAAAAAAAAAGCTGTCAGTGTTGCTCCTCTCTCTTCCTACATTTCCTCTTCCTAAGCAAAGTAACATGACAACTCTAGACAATTGGCAGGTATTTGTGTGTTCACTGGTGGGAGAGATTTCACTTTTCCGGGAGCGGGAATAAAGGAAAACGCTTGTCGAGTGCACCTGATTTAAATTAAGTCCTGGCCTCCATTAAAGTGGTGTTGGGAACCATCTGGTGGCCAGAAAGATTTTAACACAGGCCAGGGCTCCCTGCTGTCCTCTCGTGGCAAGAGGTGGTATGACGCCCTAGGTAGGAATCCTTTGCCCTGCCTTGTTCAGGATTACAGAAAAGATACAGATCAGGAAGGAAGGCAGTTAACAGTTAACGTTTACTTAATGCCCTAAAGCAGATGGGGCTCCGGGAGGAGCCAGGACAGCACCGACGCTGGCGTGGTATCTGCTGCCTGCTGCCCACAGGAGATTTACAAAAACCCCAAATATGACAATCCCAATTCATAATTTTGGGTGGAGTGGGGTGGTGGAGTTTTATGACATATTCTCAATTAAAAAAATCTTTATCCTGTTTTTGAATCATAGAATTTTAGAGCTGGAAAGGATCTTAGAAATGAGTCAATACGATTTTATTGAGTTTTTACTGTGTGCCTCTGTACTACGTGCTGTTAGGGACTTAAGGCTGAATTAGATATGAATAAGCCCTGTCCTCAAAGAGTTAAAAGTGTAGCGGAAAAGTCAGACAATAAAGCAAGGAAATGCCATGTAATGTGATAGGTGCAATAGCAATGGAAGAGCATACCATACTGTGAGGACAGAAGTCAGAATGGGCCCCTCTATCTGAGGTCAGTGAAGGCTTAAAAGAGAGGAGTTAGCACCTGACTTGTGTCTCAGAGAATAAGGAGTTTTCCAGATAGGTGGGTGAGGGTGGGGATCAGAGAGGGAGGCCCAGGCAGTTGGGAAGCACACGCAGACAGGTGGGACATTGCATTGGGCTGTAGCATATGGTGTGAGGTAGGTAGCAGATGCTGCATAAATCCTTGCTGAATGAATGCATCTATGAATGGTGACCGTGGGAATGGTGAGAGAGGAGGATGAAGAGCTTATGGGGGGCGGGGTGCAGGTCATAACACTAAGGAATTTGAACGTCATGCTAGAAGAGGTGAGAGAGGGTGTGAGTGGGAGTGCCTTTGAAGGGTTTAAGCAGAGGTGTGACAATGATCATATTTATGTTTTAAAAACGATTTTGGCATCAGTGAGAAGGAGGCAGAGAACTAATTAGTAGCCTACTGAAATAACCCAGTGAGTGATGACAAAGTCCTAAGTCAGTAAAATGGGAACATTGAGGAAAGAATGGATTTGAGTACTGTTGGGAATACAGAAATCAGTAGAGACAATGTAAGAGAGAGAAGGGTCTAGGATGGATGCCACCCAGAGTTTTGGCGTGGGGCCTGCCTGGAGCAGATTTTGAAGGGAAGGCAAAGAACATAGTGGTGGTGTTTGTGGCACCTCCAGGTCGATGTCAAGAGGGCATCTGAATACATGGGTCTGGGTTTAGGATCACAAAACTGAATGAAAGAAACCCGGAGAGTGTGTGGAGTGTGTGACCAGTGGGGAGAGCAGAGGATGAACTCTGGTGACCAAAGAATGGGTGGGGAGGGGCAGAAGAGGAGCTAGGAGAGGAGGAGAACCAAAGGGGAAACTGGCCGAGGCAGGTGTCCTTAAAGGGCTAGTCAACTCTGGGCTAGAGTCTGCCTAACAGGATCAGAAGCCTGGTCCAGACAGAATTGCTCTTGTGTTTTCTGCACCATGCGTTTGCTTATTTATTTGTTCAATGCTTGTCTTCACATTTTGTAAAAGGTTTTTCTTGTAAGAGCACCCCTCTCTGCCCTAAGGTTCTGCTGCATAGACAGGAGCTGGCCACAGTTAGAGTTAGAGTGGGCTCCTTCCCCCTGGGCCTTTCCCTTGCAACCTCTCTCCCGCTGTGATCTCACCAGCTTGGCTCACGAGTAGTTCTGTTCACTTTACCCCATCACAATCGTTCATTCTCCCTTTCTTAGTCTCCTTCTCCCAGGGATCCCCACTGCCTACAGAGTAGCTCTCAAGCCCGGCATTCAGCCCCTAAAATCTGATCCCAACTTCTTCTTGCAGCTTTAGCTCAGAATTCCTCCACTCACTTCCACCCAGCCAGAACCTCAGGCACACTGGAGCTCACTTCCCCTACCTCTGTGTCATCACCCAAATTCCTTCCATCCTTTAAGGTCAAGATCGAATAGTCCTTTCAACCTTCCCGGATTCTTTTAGCCCAAACCATTTAAAAAAATCACTTTTCTGAACTTCTACCGCACTTAACATATTCCCTATACTTTTGTAGTAATTTAGAATCCATTTTATTTCCTCTAACCCTCTTCAGGTAAAAGGGTCTTGTATTATGTTCCTTGTTTTCTCTCAAGAGCCTAACAAAATGTCCAGCACATATACAGGTACTCAATGAATATTAAAAAACAATTGGGTCAGGTGCAGTGGCTCACCTGTAATGTCAGCAGTTTGGGAGGCCAAGTGGGAGGATCCTTGAGGCCAGGAGTTTGAGACCAGCCTGGACAATATAGGGAGACCTGGTCTCCACAAAAGTTTAAAAAATTAGCTGGGTATAATGGCACGTGCCTGTAGTCCCAGCTACTCTGAAGGCTGAGGTGGGCGGATTACTTGAGCCCAGGAGGTTGACGTTGCTGTGAACTATAATTATTTCACTGGACTCTAGCCTGGGTAACAGAGCAAGACCCTGTCTCAAAAAATAAAAAAAAATTTGATTACTGAGAAATCCTTAGGAAATAATATAAATGGGGGAAGCAGCAATTAATGTTTTTCTAAACTAGAAATAAAGGGTTGAAGCAGAAACATAATATGAAGAGGCACTGGGAGGAATCGGGAAGTAGGAGGCAGAGTCTGAGGCAGAATTTGGGTACCTGCAGAACTGCAGAAAAGGACTAAGAGGTAGATTCTGCAGCTACCAAAGGGTGAGACACCCAGGATTGGGTCTGAAGATGGTTAATACGTGGGTCAAACCTAAAGCAACCCTCTGTTAAGAGCATGATGATATATAAGTTGTGGTAAGCAAATGTTAAGTACTTAACTATTTATGGAATTTACCTAGTTTGAGTGTAGTCTGTGTTCCCCATCTCCATCCACCCTAGTAATTGAAAGCCTTAGGTTATATAAATTTAACACCTACATGTCAAGCGTGATGATGGGTACTTCTCATCCATTCTTTCTGAACCTTAATCTTTCAAGATGGGTACTGTTATTATTCAGTTTCTACAGGTGGGAATATGAAGTTCAGTGAGCTTCGATATCTCACCCAGGGCCACAGAGCTAATAAGTGATAAAGTATTTCAACTGACTTCTCCCCCTTGTGGCTCCCACAGCTGAGGCAGGCTGGATGGGGATGGGGCTAGGAATGAAGTATGAGTGGGTTGACACCTGCGGATGCTGTGGGGAACTGTGATGAGGTGAGCAGGGGCTGATCCAGGCTTCGTGGGGCTGAAGCTTTTACAACTTGACGGGAGGGTGCTTTAATAAAAAACATGCTAAATTTGGTGCAAAAGTACCTATTTAGGTACTTATTTAGGATGAGACAATAAATCACAGAAAAATTATTGATGCTTTGGGGAACCAGAATCCTTTTCCTAATAGCCTTTCAGGCAATTTACCAAAATTGCTCATGCAGAAATGCTTTGTGATTGCAGCATGGCTTCCCCTCTCCACCTAGACCCCTTCACAACTCCCAGCAACTCTCAACACTTGTAGGGGCCTTGAAAGTGAGGGGCCCTGAAGCTGAAGTTTCATTAGCTTCACTGTGAGTCCACCCTTGGAGGTGACTGAGGAATGGGGCAGAGATCAGAGATGGGAGAGAAGGGTTGAGAGGAGGACGTGCATTGCACACACCACCTGATGATGAACAATGAAAGGGCTGTGGAGAGAGAGGGAGAAAAGAAGTGATGTCGGTTTTCAGACCTTATTAAAAAATGGCCCCACATCAAAACAGCCGCATGACAATGTAATGTTCCCCTTTCCACTGTGGCAAGCATCAGTAGGTGAGCAAGTATTGTGCTGAAGAGGCCTGCCATTTGTCTGTGGTGTCAGGGAGGCGTTGGCTTAATGTTAGGCACACCTGAAACTTTGAGTTTTAAAAATGAAACAGTCTATCAGCAACAAATTTTTTTATTTATTGTGACCACGCATAGCAGAAATAGTTGCATGTGTGTGCATGTGTGTGTGTGTGTGTGTGTGTGTGAGAGAGAGAGAGAGAGAAAGAGAGATCATCTCTACTGGTGAATATAAGTATTCTCAATATCTTTTTACATTTGACTATTTTTGTAAAAAATTAGGATACTTTAAGGAATTAGCTAGGAAGTCTATAAAAATTTCCTTTATAAAGAAGACAGTTAAAGAATGTCTAGGCCAAGAAGCTTGGGCCGTCTTCCTGTAATGCAACCTCCTTCCTTGATTGTCTGTGAGCTTCATCACAGGCAGCCCTGCAATGCTCTCCTGGAGACCTGTGTGTGGAACCAGGGGCTGTGGGTCTGGCACAGAAGGTGAGTCTCCTAGGAGCAAAAGGGATGAACGATAGTCCCCAGGATAAAAGAAGTAAGTGGGGTCAATTGCTGCTGCTAAGAAGAAAAAAAGAGGATGGAGGTAAGTAGAAGTATTTAATTAGCATTGGACACAGTTTAATTGCAATTCACAGAAATTTAGTAACAAATTTCTTTTGCACTTTAATACATTTTACGATTTTCTTTTTTGCACTAAGATTATTATGGAAGGGTTACTGCTAAACAGTTACAAGCAATTTAGAGTAAATTGTTCTTTAGATCCCTACCAGGCAGTCACTGAGGAACTTTATTTTTAACTAGGAGGAAAGGTGGAGAGATGGTGGTCACAGCCTGGCCTGAGGGGCAGGAGGAGTGGGTGTGACTGGGGCCCAAGTGCATTGAATCTTTAGGTGAGAGGCTTGGATGATAGTTCAATAATGAGTAATTAAAAGAAGACTTAGGAAGCTTTTGAGGACAAACACTGCCTCACGATGTTTGCTGAGGGATTCCCTGCATGGGGGCTAGTGATCGGCCTCACCCACCCTGTGCTTGGAAGAGAGCAAATGGCACAAACATGGGTAGAAAGATGTGATAGGCAGAAGAGTGGTCCCTTCCAAAGACGTCCAGCCCTAATCCCTGGAATCTGTGAATATGTTAAATCACATAGTAAAAGAGACTTTGCTGGCCGGGCATAGTGGCTCACGCCTGTAATCCCAGCACTTTGGAAGGCTGAGATCACTTGAGGTCAAATGTTTGAGATAAGCCTGGCCAACATGGTGAAACCCTGTCTCTACAAAAAATACAAAAATTAGCCGGGCGTGATGGTGCACATCTCTAATCCCAGCTACTCAGGAAATTGAAGCAGGAGAATCGCTTGAACGCGGGAGGCAGAGGTTGCAGTGAACTGAGATCACGTCACTGCACTCCAGCTTGGGTGACAGAGACAGACTCGGTCTCAAAAAAAAAAAAAAAAAAAAAAAAAAGAAAGACTTTGCAGAGGGATTTAAGATCATGAACTGAAAATAGGGAGATTATCCTAGATTATCCAGATGGTCGTAATGTGAATCATAAGAGCCTTTAAAAGTGGAGAGAAAGGCAGAAGAATGAGTTAGGGAGGTGAGACAGAAGACGAGGCAGGAGAGACTCGAAGTGTGAGAAGTACTTACAGTCTGGCTTTGAAGATGGAGGAAGGGGCCAGGGGCCAGCAACGTGGCAGCCTCGAGAAGCTAGGGACAGCCGACTACAGTGAGCAAGGACATGGGACCTCAGTCTGACAACCACGAGGAGGTGAATTCTGCCGGAAACCAGAAGGAGCAGGGAAGCGGATTCTCCCTTAGAACCTCAGGAAGGAAAAGCCACCCTGCTGACACCTTAAATTTAGCCTGATGAGACCATGAGACCACGTCAGACTTCTGACCTATAGAACTGTAAGATAATACATTTGTTTCAAGTTGCTAAATTTGTGGTACTTTGTGCAGCAATAGAAAACTAATACAAAAGGTAGAGCACTACTTAATTCCTTACATCCATGGTCCTTCACTCTTTGAGTGTCATAGGCCCCTTTGAGAACCTGGTGAAAGCCGGGGATCTTCTATCTAGAAAAATTCACATGCACACAAAACTTTGAATACAGCTTTGAGAGGTTCATGAATTCACCAGAGCACACCTCATGGACCCAGGGTAAAAATGTTTGCAGATGTTAAAAAGGCAAAAGGTATGTTCAGAAGAGACAAGCGGGTGAAATGAGGCTTCCTAGGGATAGCATTGTTCTCTCCCACCAAAGACTCTCATAGTACCCAGGAGAACACTTAGCTGGGTTGCAATGAACAGATTCAATTTTAATAAAATGAATTTCTAGACACTGA
The DNA here is from genome assembly GCF_008728515.1 of Papio anubis. Taxonomy (NCBI): domain Eukaryota; kingdom Metazoa; phylum Chordata; class Mammalia; order Primates; family Cercopithecidae; genus Papio; species Papio anubis. The sequence goes on from NC_044984.1 coordinate 52,414,310, forward strand.
AGCTGAAAAGCAACCATCTCAGCCTGATCTTTTCCTGATGGACTCCTTGGAATGAGACCACACTGTTGAGTAGAACAGCCAGTCTTTATGAGATAGCTACTGATATCTACTGATTTGAGAATCACTCTGAAAAATTAAAATGTAAAAATTACTAAGAAGGGTATTGATTTTATTCCCCTGAAGAGTATGCAGAGAAAAAGAAATCATACATAGTATTCTTTAGTAAATTAAATTTACTATAAGTTTGTGACAAGAACTGTTTTGGGGATTATTGATGTTATATAGATTTCCTATTTGTTTAGAGCAGTGCTGTCCAGTAGAAATATAAAGTGAACCCCTTAGGTAATTCTAGTAACCACGTTAAGAAAAGTAAAAATAAGCAAGAGAAATTTGTTTGTTTTTTTTTTTTTTTTGAGACGGAGTCTCGCTCTGTAGCCCAGGCTGGAGTGCAGTGGCCGGTTCTCAGCTCACTGCAAGCTCCGCCTCCCGGGTTTACGCCATTCTCCTGCCTCAGCCTCCCGAGTAGCTGGGACTACAAGCGCCCGCCACCGCGCCCGGCTAGTTTTTTGTATTTTTTAGTAGAGACGGGGTTTCACCGTGTTCGCCAGGATGGTCTCGATCTCCTGACCTCGTGATCCGCCCATCTCGGCCTCCCAAAGTGCTGGGATTACAGGCTTGAGCCACCGCGCCCGGCGAGAAATTTGTTTATTTATTTTTTTGAGATGGAGTCTCACTCTTGTCACCCAGGCTGGAGTGCAGTGGCATGATCTTGGCTCACTGCAACCTCCACCTCCTGGGTTCAAGTGATTCTTGTGCCTCAGCCTCCCCAGTAGCTGGGATTACAGGCGTGTGCCACCATGCCCAGCTAATTTTTGTATTTTAGTAGAGATGGGGTTTTATCATGTTGGCCAGGCTGGTCAGTGAAGTAGATTCCATTTTTTCAAAGTAAATATTTGGTATCTAGTGCGTAATCTGCACTTACAGCACATTTCAGTTATGATTATTCATATTTTATGAGCTTAGTAGATTTTTGTTTTTTTTCTTTCTTCACACACTATTGCCACTAGTGTCACTGTGTATGTGATCAAAGGGAGCAGCAAATGACAAGCGTTCCTCTACATAAGTACTTTGGCCCCTGAGGCTATTTTCATATATATATATATATGTATATATGTGAGTGTGTATTATATACACATATGTATGTGTATATAATATATACATATATATGAAAATAGCCTCAGAGTGGTAACTTAGTGATGATTTCTGAGATTGTAGTGAGACTAGTGGCAATAGTGTGTGAAGAAAGAAAAAACCAAAAATCTAAAGATTATTTTTTAGCAGATTTTAACTTAAGCAGGTTGACCTAAAGCAATGTATTTGAATTTCTTTGTACATAATAGGCCTTTAATATGGATGTTTATTTTTTGACATTAAAAACAGAATTCTAGTATCGGAAAGGCTTTACAAATCATTTATTTTTTTAAGTAAGGAAGTACAGAATAGAAGATGGAAAAAAAAAGAAAGTATAAAGTTACCTTTCAGCCTTCCTTGTGTGGTGTTTTTTTGCATAGGAACCTGAAGTTCCTTCTCTCCTTCCATGACCACTACCACTACCAGTTACTGCTTACTGAGCTAATGATATCGACAGGAGACAGGAAATACTGGGTAGAAGAGGGCAGTTCCCTGGCAAAGGTCCCACCCTCAAGCCCAGATACCTGTCACCCTAAATGTGAGAACAGGCATTCCGTTTTTTTGTTTGTTTGCTTTAGAGCTTTGAGGCGGAGTCTCGCTCTGTCACCCAGGCTGGAGGCGGTGGCCAGATCTCGGCTCACTGCAAGCTCCGCCTCCCGGTTCACTTATTCTTCCTGCCTCAGCCTCTCCCGAGTAGCTGGGACTACAGGCCTCACCACCTCACCCGGCTAGTTTTTGTAATTTTTTTTTTTTTTGAGACGGAGTCTCGCTGTACCCAGGCTGGAGTGTGGCACGATCTCGCTCACTGCAAAGCTCACCCCAGGTTCAGGCCATTCTCCTGCCTCAGCCTCCGAGTAGTTGGGACTACAGGCTCGCCGCCCACGCCTCGGGCTAGTTTTTTGTATTTTTAGAGACGGGTTTCACCATGTTAGCCAGGATGGTCTCATCTCCTGGACCTCAGGATCCACCTCACCGCCTCCCTCCCAAAGTGCTGGGATTACAGGCTTGAGCCACCGCCTTTTGTAATTTTAGTAGAGATGGGGTTTCTCACCATGTTAGCCAGGATGGTCTCGGGATCTCCTGACCTCGTGATCCGGCCCCTGTCTCTCGCCTCCCAAAGTGCTGGGATTACAGGCTTGAGCCACTGCCTCGCCGCATTCTCCTGTTTTGCACTCCAAAAAATTTGCCTTTTGGCCTGCCATCCTCCTATCCTGGGGTAGACCTGGAGCCCCAAACCCCAGGCTCCAGAAGCTGACAAGGAGATAAGCAGATGAATGATGGAGAAGGAGAGAAGAGAAGGAGCATCTGAACGCCAAGAGGAGTTCGGCTGGGGACGAATGGAGAGGAGACTGACTGTTGGATGGCCAAACTCCGGGGGAAGATCATCTTCCCAGTCCATCCCCCTTTCAGTTCTCCATCCATCCCTCTGAGTGCCATCTCCACCATTCAATAAAACCCCTGCATTCATCCTTCAAGTCCATATGTGATCTGATACTTCCGGGATACTGGATAAGAGCTCAGGATACAGAAAGCAGCCACACTGGCCCTCTGCCCTTGCAAAAAGGCAGAGAGTCCACTGAGCTGGTTAACACTAGCAAGGCTAAAAGTGCACACTGAAACACATGCCCGTTGGGCTCAAAGAGTCACAGGCTCCCAACCCTGGATGCTGCCATGGGGCCTGAGCCCAGCACCCCGGCTCCTTAACCTGTGCATCTATGTGCTTCCCATCCTGTAAGGGGTTTGAGCAGCGGCAGCATCCGAACAGATGAGTCACACCCCTGTCACATGTCCTGCAAGGTGGGTCAGGGAACTGTCCTGTTTCACTACTAATATGTCAGACACTAAAACCATCTTTATTAATCCTGCAACAACTCTGCAAGGAAGATCTTTTAAATTTTTTAAATTTTTATTTCAATTGTTTTTGGGGTACAGATGGTTTTCGGTTATATGGGTAAGTTCTTTAGTGGTGATATCTGAGATTTTAGTGTACCCATCACTTGAGCAGTTGTACACCATACCCAATGTATAGTCTTTTATCTCTCACCCCTCCCAATCTCCCATAAGTCCCCAAAGTCTTCCCAGGAATTTTCTTTTCTTTTTTTTTTTTTTGAGACGGAGTCTCTCTGTGTCACCCAGGCTGGAATGCAGTGGCGTGATCTTAGATCACTGCAAGCTCCGCCTCGCGGGTTCATGCCATTCTCCTGCCTCAGCCTCCCAAGTAGCTGGGACTACAGGCACCCGCCACCTTGCCCAACTAATTTTTTTGTATTTTTAGTAGAGACGGGGTTTCACTGTGTTAGCCAAGATGGTCTCGATCTCCTGACCTTGTGATCCGCCCACCTCAGCTTCCCAAAGTGCTGGGATTACAAGCGTGAGCCACCGCACCCAGTCACCCATGAATTTTCTTATGCCTTTGCATCTTCACAGCCTAGCTCCTGCTTATGAGAACCTATGATATTAGGGTGTCCATTCCTGAGTTACTTCACTTAGAATAATGACCTCTAGCTCCATTCAAGTTGTGCGAAATACATTATTTCATTCCTGCAAGGTAAATCTTATTACCCCTATTTAACAGATGAAGACACAGACTTAGAGGGGCTATATAACATGACCAAGCTCATAAAACTCATCAAAGAAAACTCATCAAAGCAGAGCCAAAAGTCAAACTTACTGTTTTTATCCAAAGCCTCTGCTATTTCCAGTATACTATGCAGCCTCCATCAGGCTGGGGGAAGGAGAGGACCCAGATGGGCTTATTGAAGTACCAACGGGGTAATTGGTGAAGTGACCAAGAGTAGGAGAAGTGCAGGGTAAGAAAGAAAGAGCAAGGAAAGGAAGTCGAGGTGAGGCATAAGCAGGGAAAGCTGTTGGATGCAGGGTTGTAGTTAGTGGGGGTGGTTTCCTCCACCCTCCACAGGTTGATGGCTTGAAGGCCAGCTAGGCAGGCGGACTTTGAGGAAGAAGACATGAGTGAGGTGCTTGACTCCCTTAAAGAGGAGTTGTGGCTCCAGGCTGATTCTACAATATTGCACATTGACAGATGGGCCTTTTCCTGTGTGGGATTCTGAGGATGGTAAGAACAAAATGAGGGTTAAAGGCATGTGCCCACTCCAGCCACTCAAGAGCTTTGAGCTTCTTGAGATTTGCAATGTGCATTCAATCAGATCCAAGCAACCTTTGATGTTAGCTGTCTTCTCCTGGCACATAGTTCTTGATAATGTTTAGTTTCACATCCATAATGTTTAGTTTCACATCCATTTTTCTCTGTTCCTTGGTGCCAGAGTTTCAAAACAGTGAAATTTTTTTTTTACATGATGAAAATATGTGAATAAAACAGACACATTTTGCAAGAAAGACAAACACAACGCAATACCAGTCTCAAGACACTGACAAGCATAAGGGGTTTGTGGGTATCTATTTGGGTGGTTATCCCCAGGGCATAATATTTTCACTATATCCTGCTGCTGGGATGGCAGCCAGACTGACTACATGATAGGGGCCGGGTGCTTGCCTTCTTCTAGGTCCCATACTGTTTCAAAGTATAGCTGGAAAAAAAAAATCCAAATAGAGAATCAACATGGTTCTAAAGCCACGTAATGTAGACTCATGGATGCAAGCTGCTCATGATTCCACAGACTTTTACCTAGAATTCTTTTGGAAAATGCATCAATTTTAGGATACACAGATAGACATGATGATTCCAGTTGTATTTTTTTTTTTTAAATGAGTGTTACCAGTAGTTTAAAAAACACTGTGACCAGGCACAGTGGTGTGTGCCTGTAATCCCAGCAATTTGGGAAGCCGACGCGGGCAGATCACAAGAGGTTGGGAGTTTGAGACCAGCCTGGCTAATATGGCAAAACCCCGTCTCTAGTAAAAATACAAAAATTAGCTGGGTGTGGTGGCCGGTGCCTGTAACCCCAGCTACTCTGGAGGCTGAAGCAAGAGAATCGCTTGAACCCGGGAGGCGGAGGTTGCAGTGAGCTGAGATTGCGCCACTGCACTCCAGCCTGGGTGACAGAGTGAGACTCTGTCTCAAAAAAGAAACAAACAAACAAAGAAACAACAAAAAAACTCACTGTGGGCCGGGTGCAGTGTCTCACGCTTTGGGAGGCTGAGGCACACGGATTGCTTGAGCCAGCAGTTTGAGACCAGCCAGCAACATAGTAAGACACTGTATCTACAAATTTCTTTTTTTTAAAATCATTCAGGTGTGGTAGCTTATACCTGTAGTCCCACCTACTTGGGGGTGCTGAGATGGGAGGATCACTTGAGACATGGAGGTTGACATTGCAGCAAGCTATAATTGCACCACTGCACTCCAGCTTGGGCAACAGAGCAAGACCCTGTCTCAAAACAAACAAACAAACAAATCAAAAGTACAACACTGTGACCTTTGTCAGGTAGGCTGTGGAAAAGCAGGCATTCTCATAGATTGCTGGTATTGAATGCAAAATGACATAATCCCCATAGTTTGGCAACATCTATGAAAACTACATGTAAGTTTACCATTTGATCCAGTCATCTTCTTGTTTTATGGTTGCTTTTTGAGATGGAGTCTTACTCTGTTGCCCAGGCTGGAGTGCAGTGGTGTGATCTCAGCTCACTGTAACCTCTGCCTCCAGGGTTCAAGCCATTCTCCTGCCTCAGCCTCCTGAGTAGCTGGGATTACAGTCATGCGCCACCATGGCTGGTTAATTTTTGTATTTTCAGTAGGACCAAGTTTCATCATGTTGGCCAGGCTGGTCTCGAACTCCTGAACTCAAGTGATCTGCTTGCTTCAGCCTCCCAACGTGCTGGGAATTCAGGCATGAGCCACTGTGCTCAGCCTTAATTATCTCACTTCTAAGAATTTAACCTGAGGAAACATCTTCAACAATATAAAATGACACATGTGTAAGATTTTATATGCAGTATTATTTGTAATTGCGAAATGGAAATAACCTAAACGTGTATACACAAGGATACAGAGTGAATAAATTATATTACATTACATACACATAATAGCATATTAGGCAGCTTTTAAGGAGTGATTTTCAGGCTTTGCTGCTAAGTGAAAAAAGCAAAGAGCAAAAGAGAATAATAGTATGCCACTACCATAGAAAAGGAATAAGGGGAGAGAATGCACATGTATCTGCTTCCTTTTAACAAAAAGACATATTAGAAGGACAAAGCAGAAAGGACTGAAATTTGTTACTTGCAGGGGGAGAGTGGGAACAGAATGGGAGGAATATATAGAGAGAATGACACATCTCCATATCCACTAGTGTATTATTTTGACTTTTGGAATCATGTTAATGCTTTACGTGTTTATAAAATAATCAACAATTTTGGGGAAGAAGTCCTAAAATTGGATACAAATAGAAACAAAGAAACTGAATGTACATAAAAATGGAGAATCACACAGAAGGAAAAAGAAACCCAACCTACTCAAGTAACATTTGACAAAGTATCTTGACTATATATCCTGAGTTTAAAAACAAAAGAGCTGTGAGAAACTTTGAGCTCTACTTGACAGCTCTATTGTTGGTGGTGGCACAGGTGTAGCAATTCTGAAACTATTTTTTGTATATTATAGTATTGAGCAAATAATTGCATTGATAATTGTTGGGAGCCAGAGTTCTTGCTTTGAGGAGGGAGATTCAATATGGAATGGGGAAAGGTAAGGAAGAACCTTGTGGTGGTGCTGGATTGGCATACACTCATGTTTTTTTTTCTCCCTCTTTTTAAAACAAACAAAACAACATCCTAGCTATGTTTGCTGAAAGAGCAAGTTTCAATGAAGAGATTTGGTTTCCAAATCTTGTTTTCAAAAAATGACTGTCTGCTACAAGGAACCAGAGCTTCTTGAAGATGGGACTGTTTTCATGGCTAGAGGAGGGAAAATGTAACATGGGCCTGAAAAATTTGCTAGGCCAGAAAGTAAAGAAGTGCTAAAAATGCATGAAATTATGTCAAAATGACACAGAAGCCAGCTGATGGGCTTTCCCTGGCCAAACCTGGGATAATTTGAGCATAAAAATAAGTAGTGACATTAATGGATTACATCCCACTGAATAAAATAGAATCCATGAATTCATACTGACAGTAAAAAACAAGCAAGCAAGCAAATACAGATAGGGAAGGGAGAAGGAGGGCTCTTTACAGTAGGGTGTCAACTAATGTAGAAGTAATGATGAGTTAGAAAGTCACCATTTATGCAATTACTGTGGAGTACTGATAAGTAGCAAAAGCAAGGAAGGGGCCCCAGGTGGGGAAGAACAGTGAACAATTGTTCTGAGAGATGGCTAATCAAACAACCCAAGGGCACAACGACCTTGTGGCACAATGACCTGTTCGGCAAGTAGGCCCCTCCAGCATGGCCCTACAAAACTTCCTTCCAGCCCTTGCCTCTTTGCAGGAGCTTTGCACACGAGCTCCTTCTCTGCTGTGCTGCCTGTTGCATCCTTGCAACGCATTGTCATGTCTTAATCTGACTTTCTTTACCTACAACTGTCTTGGTAAATTCCTTTACAGCCTGCGCCACTAGCCCTAGAAAGTCACACCTGCAACAATTACCATAGTAATAATTTATTCAGGAAAGAATTGTCAGTGGATGCTGGAAGTTGGTAGAAAATTTATTGGAGAAGAGGATATTTACACAGTACCAAAGTATATTCCTACAGATTATTTATTAAATACAAGGAGAAAAAAGGAGGACAAATCTAGTGGAAACCACTTTAATCAAGTAATCAAGGTCAACAACATCCTCCCAAATAATACAAACTGACTGTAGGTGGGTCCTGATGTGATAAACATAAATTGCTTACGTAGTGTCTCTGCCAAAAATGTATAATTTTAATTGAATCACAGGGAAACAATGGGGATAAAACAATGGGCCTGTATTCTTCAAAAACATCACTGTCATGAAAGACAAAGCAAGGCCAAGAACTGTTCCAGATTAAAAGAGACTGAAGAGGCCGGGCGCGGTGGCTCATGCCTGTAATCCCAGCACTTTGGGAGGTCGAGGTGGGTGGATCACGAGGTCAGGAGATCAAGACCATCCTGGCTAACACGGTGAAACCCTGTCTCTACTAAAAAAAATACAAAAAATTAGCCAGGCGTGGTGGTGGGCGCCTGTAGTCCCAGCTACTCAGGAGGTTGAGGCAGGAGAATGGCGTGAACCTGGGAGGCAGAGCTTGCAGTGAGCCAAGATCTCACCACCGCACTCCAGCCTGAGCGACAGAGCGAGACTCTGTCTCAAAAAAAAAAAAAAGAGACTGAAGAGACATGACAACTACATGAAATATGTGATTCTAGATTGTAAAAAAACATTTCTATAAAGGATAATATTGGTATTTTATTATCAATATTTCAATATTGATAATATTGAAATTTGAAGATGGAATGTATATTAAACAACTTCCAAAGTTGTTTAAGCATTTATTATCATATGTAACAATAATCTAGAGATAAGGCATATCCTCAGTGACCTCATTACCTGGGGGTCCAGGTGTCTCCCATCTTTCTTCTGTGCCATCCTCAGCAGGTTGGCTTTTCCACTGAGGCTGGTTTCTCATATTCTCCTAAGTACATACATGCAGATGTGCTTAGGAGAGAAGAGTCATAATCTCTGTAATAAGCCTCAAAAGGTTCAGCAAAAACAAACTAAAATAAATACCTATAATTCACATATGTACTAAAATATCTTCCTGAAAAGTATATAAAACATAGTATATAAAATATACTATAAAATTTTCTGTGAAGTTTTTAGGCCAGATTCCATATTTGCCCGTCAAATGGACTGTCTTTAGTTCCTTAATTTGTAATAGGGGTAGCTGAAAAAGCAAAATGCAGCATAATGCATCTATTATGTCTTGTAGGCTAAAGGTGACAAGCTTCATCTCTCTTTTAAAGAAATCAGGTTATTTCCCGAGGTACTAACTTTTCCAGATTGCTCTAATCAAACTCATTTGGTTATAAGCCACTCAAGCTAGTTCAAACAAAAGGTGATAATTGCACTAAGGGGGACCAATTTTCCTGGCACTCGACAAATAGGAGACATACTGGGATTAGGCATCAACAGACGAGAGCTGGAGAGTGGCTCTGGATTTAAGCAGAAATGTGTGGGCCTCAGCTCCATGCTTTGGCATTAGTGTGAATGATGACACCTTGCATATTTCTGTGTCCAACTGGCAGGCCTAGGGATTGGCTGCCCTTGAGTTAGGTATCTGATTTGATCAGTTGTGATGCTCTTGGCTAAAAGTAACAAAAAGCCCAATCCGAAGTTGTTTAAGCATTTATTATCATATATAACAGTAATCTAGAGATAGGGCATGTGCTCAGTGACCTCATTACCTGCGGGCCCAGGTGTCTCCCATCTTTCTGCTCTGCCATCCTCAACAGGTTGGCTTTTCCACTGAGGCTGGTGTCTCTCATGATTCCAAGTTGGTTGTTATAGCTTCAGGCATTACAGGGGTTCACAACACTGGGACACAGAAAATGAACTGTCCTTCTCATGTGTTCCATTTTTTAAAAAATTTCTCAAAAAAACAAAAACAAAAAGAAACACAAAAAACGGGATACATCGGCAGAATGTGCAAGTTTGTTACATAGGTATACATACGTGTGCCATGGTGGTTTGCTGCACCTATTGACCCATTTTCTAAGTTCCCTCCCCTCACCGCTCACCCTGCAACAGGCCCTGGTGTGTGTTGTTCCCCTCTCTGTGTCCATGTGTTCTCAATGTTCAACTCCCACTTATGAGTGAGAACATACGGTGCTTGGTTTTCTGTTCCTATGTGTTCCATTTTTAGGGCAGGGAAAAATGTTCCCAGAAGGCCTCCAACAAACTTCCCCTTACATCTCATTGGCAGATTAAGCAAGGTAAATGACAACTATTGTGGCTGACTTGGACTAATCAAGGTTCATCCTCTTAGGCTGAGAAGGTGCTCAGCCTGTCATAATACATTTGGCTAAGATAAAGGAATTTTTCTATTAGGATGGAAAAGGAAAATGAGAGAATGGTATTGAATGCAGTGTTGCACTCCCTGGCCTGATCAGTCATGGTGATGATAAGTGGTTATTTGGTCTAGTAAATTATCTTTTTTTTTTTGAGACAGGGTCTGCTCTGTTGCCTAGGCTGGGGTGCGGTGGCATGATCTCAGCTCACTGTAACCTCTGCTTCCTGGGCTCAAGCGATTCTTCAGCCTCAGCCTCCTGCGTATTTGGGACTAAAGACGTGAACCACCATGCCCTGCTGTTTTTTGTAGTATTTGTAGAGATGGGGTTTCACCAGTTGCCCAGGCTAGTCTCGAACTCCTGAGCAGCTCAAAGTGATTCGCCTGTCAAAGTGCTGGAATTACAGGTCTGAGCCACCACATTTGTCTAAATTATCCTTTAGGGAAAGAAAATCTGTGCACAAAACAAGTTCTTTTAGAAGATGTGGGCAGGCAGGCAATTATTGGCATCTCAAATATACTAATATTTGCCACATCATAAAATGTAATGAAAGTAATTATCTGATGGGCATATTATTTTATCTATTTCAAAATACATAATAGCTTCTTGTTAAATTACACAAATATACAATCCTTTTGAAAAACTTAAGCTATAAACAAATAAAATAATTGCAGTTGTAAAGAGAAGTGAGAAGTATATTTACTACTATGGTATGATCTTTAGGTCTAGAAAAACCAAGGAGATCAAGATAATGAGAAGACAAGCCACATACTGGAAGAAAATATTTGCAAAAGACATATCTGAAAATGGACTATTATCCAAAGTAAACAAAGAACTCTTAAAATTCAATAATAAGAAAACAATTTGATTAAAAAATTTTTCTGAACAGACACTTGAACCTGAACAGACACCTCACTAAAGAAGATATACAGATGGCAAATAAATGGGTATAAAGATGGCCAACATCATATGTCATCGGGGAATTGCTAATTAAAACAATGAGATATCACTACACACTACACCAGCAGGATAGAGACAGCAAGGAAGTGCCACACTTATTAGAATGGGCAAAATCTAAAACATTGAAAATACCAAATGTGGGTGAGGATGTGGAGCAAGAAAAACTCTCATTTTTTGCTGGTGGGAATGCAAAATGGTGTAGTCACTTTGGAAGACAGTTGGGCAGTTTCTTACAAAACTAAACATATTCTTACTAACAATCCAGCAATCATGCTCCTTGGTATTTACCCAAATGAGCTGAAAACTTACATCTACACACAAATCTGGACATGGATATTTATAGCAGCATTATTTATAATTGCCAAAACTTGGAAGCAACCAAGATGCCCTTCAGTAGGTGAATGAATAATTAAACTGTGGTAGATCCAGACAGTGGAATGTATTCAGTGCTAAAAAGAAATGAGCTATCAAGATGTGAAAAGACACAGAGTAGGCTGGGTTCAGTGGCTCACGCCTATAATCCCAGGACTTTGGGAGGCTGAGATGGTAGAATTGCTTGAGCCTAGGAGTTCGAGACCAGCCTGGGCAACACAGTGAGATCCATGTCCACAAAAAAGAAAAAAAAAAAAAAAGAAAAGACATGGAGTAAACTTAAATGTGGCTGAGCATGGTGGCTCATGCCAGTAATCCCAGCACTTTGGGAGGCCAAGGTGAGAGGATGGCTTCAGTCCAGGATGTTGAGACCAGCTGGGCAACGTAATGAGACCTTGTCTCTACAAGAAAATAAAGTTAGCCATGGTGGTGGGTGCCTGTAGTCCCAGCTTCTCGGGAGGCCAAGGTGGGAGGATCCCTTGAGCCTAGCAGTTTGAGGCAGCAGTGAGCTACGATAGCGCTACTGCACCCCGGCCTGGGTAACAGAGTGAGGCCCTGTCCCAAACAAAAAAACAAATCAACCAACCAACTAACAACAACAACAGAAACTTGAATGCACATTACTAGGTAGAGGAAGTTAGCTGAAAAGGATGTATGCTGTGTAATTCCAACTATATGACATTCTGGTAAAGAAAAAACCATGACTATGAAATGAGCAGTGTTTGCCAGTAGTTATTGGGGAGGGAGGGATGAATAGGCAGCACAGAGGATTTTTATGACAGTGAAACTATCCTTTTTATTTATTTGTTTTGAGACAGAGTCTTGCTCTATCGTCCAGGCTGAAGTGCATTGGTGTGACCTCAGCTCACTGCAAATTCCACCTCCCGGGTTTAAGTGATTCTCATGCTTCAGCCTCCCTAGTAGCTGGGACTACAGGTGCCACCATGCCTGGCTAATGTTTTTGTATTTTTAGTAGAGACGGGGTTTTGCCATGTTGATCAAGCTGGTCTTGGACTCTTGGCCTCAGGTGATCCATCCACCTTGGCCTCCCAAAGTGCTAGGATTACAGGTATGAGCCACCAAGCCTGGCCTAGGACAGTGAAACTATTCTGTGTGATACTGTAATGATGGGCATGCTATTATACATTTGTCAAAACCCAAAGGATGTGCAACCCCAAGAGTGAACCCTAACGCAAATGATGGATAATGATATGTAGGTTCATCAATTGTAAAAAATGTACTTACCACTCTGGTGTGGGATGTTGATAGTGGAGGAGGCTATGCATGTGTGGGGACAGGAGGCAGATGGGAATTCTCTTTACTTTTCTGCTCAGTTTTGCTGTGAACCTAAAACTGCTCTAAAAAATAAAACCTATTAAAAAACAGAATAAGAAACAAAAACAAAACAAGACAAAAAATGAAGGAGAAATCTGAAAATGGCTTGAAGAAAACAATTCCATTTATATTAGCAGCACAAAAAGAAATAGGAATAAATTTAACAAAAGTAGTACAAAACTTGTACTCTGAAAACTAAAAAAGGAATTAAAAGATTATTGTTAAAAGAAATTAATGAAGACATAAATAAATGGCAAGACATCTAACATTCATGGATTGGAATGTTTAATGTTGCAAACACGGCAATACTCTCCAAATTGACTCACAGATTAAACACAATCTCTATAAAAACTATTATATTTGTTTTTATATTATATTAAACTATTATATTTATGGCTAATTGTTTTTTTAAATAATGGTGCCAACCCAATTAAATCAGAGAAAAAAGGAAATAGTCTTTTCAACAAATGGTGCTAGGACAACTGAATATCACAAAAGAATAAAGTTAGATCCCTACCTCATGCCATAGACAAAAATTAACTCATAATGATGGATCATAGACTTAAATGTAGAAATAGTACTATGAAAATCTTAGAATAAAATGTGGGAGTAAATCATTGTGATGCTGGGTTAGGCAAAGCCTTCTTAGACATCATGCCAGCACCACAAGTGACAAATGAACAAGCAGATAAATTGGACTTGATCAAAATTAAAACAAACTAACTAAAAACCTTTTGTGCTTCAAAGGACACCATCAAGAAAAGACGATAGGGGCCGGGCGCAGTGGCTCACGCCTGTAATCCTAGCACTTTGGGAGGCCGAGGTGGGTGGATCACGAGGTCAGGAGATCGAGACCATCCTGGCTAACACGGCAAAACCCTGTCTCTACTAAAAATACAAAAAAAAAAAATTAGCCAGGAGTGGTGGTGGGCACCTATAGTCCCAGCTACTCGGGAGGCTGAGGCAGGAGAATGGCGTGAACCCGGGAGGCAGAGATTGCAGTGAGCCGAGATTGTGCCACTGCACTCCAGCCTGGACAACAGAGTGAGATTCCATCTCATGAAAAAAAAAAAAAAAAGAAAAAGAAAAAAAGAAAAGACAATAGAATGGAAGAAAATATTTGCAAATTAAATATTGATGACACTTACGTCCAAAAAAAATAAATAACTCTTAAAACAACAAAAAGATAAATAACTCAATTGATAAATGGGTGAAGGATCTGAACAGACATTTCTTCAAAGAGAAGATATACAAATGGCCAAAACGCACATGAAAGATGCTCCATATTTGTACTAGTCCGTTTTCACAGTGCTATAAGGAAACTACCTGAGACTGGGTAGTTTATAAAGAAAAAGGTTTAATTGACTCACAGTTTTGCATGGCTGGGGAGGCCTCAGGAAACTCACAATCATGGTAGAAGGTGAATGGAGAAGCAAGCACCTTCTTCATATGGCAGCAGGAGAGAGACAGCAAGGAAGTGCTACACTTTAAAACCATCAGCTCTTGTGACAACTCACTCACTCTCAAGAGAAGAGCATTGGGGAAACCCCCGCCCATGATCCAAACACCTCCCACCAGGTGCCTCCCTTGACATGTGGGGATTATAATTTGAGATGAGATTTGGGTGGGGACACAGAGCCAAACCATATCAATATTATAGGCCATTAGGGAAATGCAAACTAAACCACAATGAGATCCCACTTCATTTCCACTAAGATGGCTATAATAAAGAAAATGGACAGTAATAAATGGTGGCAAGGATTCAGAGAAATTGGAAACCACCCAGCTGGTGGGAATATCTTTTTAGGGTAATGAAAATGTTTGAAAATTGATTGTTGCAGTGGTTGCATAGCTTAGTGAATATACTAAAAACCATTGAATTGTATAATTTAAATGAGTGAATTGAGTGCAGTCTGTTGCCATTTTAAAATTAATTAATTATTTAATTAATTTATTTTTGGGATGGAGTCTAGCACTGTCAGCCGGGCTGGAGTGCAATGGCACAATCTCAGCTCACTGCAACCTCCGCCTCCCGGGTTCAAGTGATTCTCCTGCCTTAGCCTCCTGAGTAACTGGAATTACAGGTGCCCACCACCAAGTCCGACTAATTTTTTGTATTTTCAGTAGAGACGGGGTTTCACTATTTTGGCCAGGCTGGTCTCGAACTCCTGACCTCGTGATCTGCCTGCCTTGGCCTCCCAAAGTGTTGGGATTACAGGCATGAGCTACCGCACCCGGTGCCATTTATATTTAAAGAGAGGATGGACATATATACATATATCTGAAATATTGCTTATACTTTAAAAAATGGAAGGACAAGCCATAAAAATAAATGGCCATTTATATAATAAGGAATGAGGGAGCATTTATGGAATGAAGTGGAAGCTAGATTTTTCTCAAATAGACCTTGTTTTATAGACTTTAGAACCACACAAATAATTTATATAATTATAAAACAAAATTAAAACAAAAAATGCAACCCCTAAAAATTGAAATAAAAATTAAGCACATCAGCCTGTGTACTGAGCTAGTGGCATAACCACACATGAGAAACTTTTCCAAGTAACATTATTATCATTATTAATTTTTTTTTTTTTGAGATGGAGTTTCGCTCTGTCACCCAGACTGGAGTGCAGTGGTGCAATCTTGGCTCACTGAAACCTCTGCCTCCTGGATTCAAGCAATTCTCTTGCTTCAGCCTCCCCAGTAGCTGGGATTACAGGTGTGTGCCACTATGCCCGGCTAAGTTTTGTATTTTTAGTAGAGATGGGGTTTCAGCATGTTGAACAAGCTGGTCTTGAACTCCTGACGTCAACTGATCCGCCCAGTTTGGCCTCCCAAAGTGCGGGGATTATAGGTGTGAGCCACTGCAACCGTCCTCCAAGTGACTTTAAAACATAGTAATTGACTATACATCTCTATTGGAATATACCCTAATCAGAAAAAGAATTGCAAAAAAGTCCCCCCAAAACAACAACAAAAAACCCAAACTATGTTCAGTGATCATATTGTGGTGGTGCTGTGGACTGTTATTCTGAGACTATTCATGATGGGAAAAAGTAAATAGGTAATTACGGTGGAATTTTAGGCACAGGGGAAAAGGAGATACAGATATGAGGTTGATGAAGATAGTACTGGTTTTTTTTTTTGAGACGAGTCTCACTGTGTCTCCCAGGCTGGAGTGCAGTGGCGCCGATCTCGGCTCACTGCAAGCTCCTCCGCTCGGTTCACGCCATTCTCCCCAGCCTCCCAAGTAGCTGGGATTACAGGCTGGCCACCACTGCTAGTTTTGCATTTTAGTAGAGACGGGTTTCACCATGTTAGCCAGGATAGTCTCGATCTCCTGACCTTGTGATCCACCCGCCTCGGCCTCCCAAAGTGCTGGGATTACAGGCTTGAGCCACCGCGCCCGGCCGATAGTACTGGTTTTGAATTGGATACAGCAATAAAACTCATGATGTTTTATATCTTTAAAACAACAACATTTCCTAGTTCCACCCACTGCAAAAGTCTAGAAACAATGAACCGGTCAAGAATGACCCTGTAGGAATAAGCACCCATTCTAGATAGTGGCCTCTAAAATACCATTTCCCACTGAGAAGAATTAGGGCTCCTTGGAGACGTGCTGATTCCACATCTGAGGCAGGAAATGTTGAAGATGAGTCTGGAACATCTTGTTATTTAGAAGGTAAGGAAGCTATCAAAGGCTTTTATAGTCATGTCAAAGAACTCAGAAGTTACTTGGAGAAGATTCCCATTGGCTAAAGGTGGGACAATTTCAACATCAATGACAATGAGAATTGAAATGAATTAAACACATCAAATATACAGGCTGAGTATCCCTTATCCAAAATGCTTGGGACTAGAAAAGTTTTGGATTTTGTATTTTTTTTGGATTTTGGAATATTTGCATATATATAATGAGATATCTTAGGGATAGGACCCAAATCTAAACACAAAATTCATGTATGTTTCATATACAGCTATATACACAGTCTGAAGGTAATTTTACACAATATTTTAAGTAATTTTGTGCATGAAACAAAGTTTGTGTAGACTGAACTATCAGAAAGCAAAGGTGTCACTATCTCAGTCACCCATCTGGACAATCTGTGGTTGTTTGACATCACCATTATTCCTGACTCTGAATTTATATGCTACTGATAAGCAAACATTTTCTTACACTTGTCACACATAAGTGCCTAACAATAAAAAATGTGACCCACCATTATTAATCCAGTGAAAAACTAATGTGTTCAGGGTAACTAAATGGCACAGTAGCATCACCAGAACACCTGTGTCAGCTGGTAAACAACAGTGACAGCCAACATGGCTGCTTTCAGTCTCCACTGTGTCCTGTCACATGTGGTCAGGTGTTGAATTTTCCACTTGTGGAATCATGTTGGTGCTCAAAAAGTTTCAGATTTTGGAATCTGGATTTTTGGATTAGGAATGCTCAACCACCATTGAAAATATTTTTTTTTGAGACAGGGTTTTGCTCCACTGAATGCAGTGGCACAGTCTTGACCTCCTGGGCTCAAACAATCCCCACACCTCAGACTCCAGAGTATCTGAGACTACAGGCGTGCATCACCATGCCTGGCTAATTTTGATATTTTTTTGTGGAAATGGGTTTTCGCTATGTTGTTCAGGCTGGCCTTGAACTCCTGAGCTCAAGCAATCTGCCCGCCTTGGCCTCTCAAAGTGCAGGGACTATAGGCGTAAGCTACCATGCCCGGCCTGTATTTAAATTCTTAAATTCTTTAAAACCCTCACAACTCTCACTCGTAATCTTTGATGGATATGAGGGAACCAACTCATTATTTTGAAAATTGTTAAATAAAGGGAAAGAATTAAGCATGAATCCTGCCTTTCCCATATAAACTGTATTTTAGGGAAACCAAATATATGTTGAAGGGAAGTTTCTTTTTATAAAAGCATTTCAGCAAATATATGGATGACAGAATTAGAATATCACCATTTTGTAAACCTTAATTAATATATGTAAGTAATGATAATCAATAACTGCTAACAGCACATACACCACTTGCACATACACATATACACACACACACAACAACCCCAAATAAAAAAGACCACCAACACTAAATTTTGATGGAATGTGGAGCACCTAGGACTTTCATACATTGCTGTTGGAAATGAAAAATGATACAACCACTTTGAACTGTTTGACAGTCTCTTTTGAAGTTAAATAATAATTTTCATTTCCAAGTACTTACTGAGAAGAAATTAAAATGCCCACAAAAGGGTGTGCATAAGAATGTTCAGGGCTGGGCATAGTGGCTCACACCTATAATACCAGTGCTTTGGGAGGCCAAGGTGGGAGGATCACTTGAAGAGAAGTTTCAGACCAGCTTGGACAATATAGAGAGACCCCTTCTCTACAAAAGTACTAAAAAATTCCAGCCTGGGCAACATAGTGAGATCCTGTCTGTACAAAAAAATTAAAAAATTTAGCCATGTGGGGCGTTTTGCACCTGTAGTCCCAGTTACTCTGGAGGCTGAGGTGGGAGAATCACTTGAGCCCAGGATGTCGAGGCTCAGTGAGTCAGGATGGCACCACTGCACTCTAGCCTGGGCAACAGAGTGAGACCTTGTCTCTAAAACAGAAAAACGAAAAGTGCACAGCAGCTTTATTCCCAAACTATTATTCCCAAACAGTTCCAAACTGGAAACACCCTAAATGTCTATGAAAAGGAGAATGGATAAACAAATTATGGTATATTCACATAATGGAATATTACTTAGCAATAAAAAAGGATGAACTAGTGCATTCATATATGCAACAACATGGAGATACATTTAAAAAACATTTTGTTAAGTTAAAGAAACTGGACATAAAATACTACATACTGTATTATTTCATTCATAGGAAGTCCAAGAATAGGCAAAACTATCTGCTATGGTTTTTTTTTTTTTTTTTTTTTTTTGAGTCAGAGTCTTACTCTGTTGCCCAGGCTGGAGTGCAGGGGGGTGCAATCTCAGCTCACTGCAACCTCTGCCTCCTGGGTTCAAGTGATTCCTGTGCCTCAGCCTCCTGAGTAGCTGGGACTAATGGTGTGTGCCACCATGCCTGGCTAATTTTTGTATTTTTATAGAGGCGGGGTTTCCTCATGTTGGCCAGGCTGGTCTTGAACTCCTGACCTCAAGTGATCCACTCTCTTTGGCCTCCCAGAGTGCTGGAATTACAGGCATGAGCCACCGTGCCTGGCCTGCTATGGTTTAAATGCCTATGTGTCTCTAAAATTTGTGTTGAAATTTAATCTCCATTGTGGTGTTATTAAGAGGTGGGGCCATTTGGTAAGTGGGTAAGTGCTCTGCCCTTGTGAATGGGATTAGTGCCCTTATAAAAGAGGCTTCAGGGAGCTGCCTGGTCCTTCTGTCTCTTCTGCCATGTGGGAACACAGTGCCTCTTCCACTATGTGAGGTTGCAGCAACAAAGCACTACTCTTGGAAGCAGAGACAAGCCCTTAGCAGATAGTGAATCTGCTGGTGCTTTGATCTTGGACTTCCCAGCCTTTGGAACTGTGATAAATACGTTTCTATTATTTATAAATTACCCAGTCTAGGGTATTATGTGATAGTGGCATAAAATAACTAAGACACTATCTGTGGTGATGGAAATGAGAAAATAGTTGGCTCTGGGGCTGGACAGGAACTGACTATAAAGACCCATGAGAGAACTTTCCAGAATGAAGGAAATATTCTGTGTCTTGTTTTTGGAGGAAGCTACATGGGTGAACACAATTGTGAAAACAAATTGAGCTGTTACTATCTGTGTATTTTAATTATAACTCAATTAAAAAGTGATAGATTTTATGTGCCTCCTGATGGGTGCACACAAAGTCACTTATGAAATACTACCAAGATTTTTGAATCTGAATCTGATCAAGCTCCTAGATCTAAACATCAATTTACAGGAAATAGAGGGAATAAAAAAAAACCTTATTTAATGACACCTTGGGGATGCGATCTGCAAAACTCAGACTGTGGGAATTATATTGTAGTACTTACGACAAGGTAGGGGCCCCTGTTCTGACCCTCCTCTGGCTGGACCCCTCTACTTAATATAGAATTAAACATTAATTTTAACCCCAAAGAAAAACACCATCAATACTTTTTTGTTTGTATCAACATATATTAATCATTAAAAAAGGAATCCTATTATGCATATTATTTTACAACTTGTTTTTTAAAAACAGTGCATCTTGGGGCATCCTCTTTTGTCAACATACAAGTCTACCTCATTCTTTTTAACATGGTATCAAATTGTATACGACAGTTTTTCTCAGCCTTTTAGACTTTTTTTCTTTTTTCTTTTTTGAGATGGAGTCTCACTTTGTTGCTCAGGCTGGAGTGCAATGGCATGATCTTGGCTCACTGCAACCTCCACCTCCCAGGTTCAAGCGATTCTCCTGCCTTAGCCTCTTGAGTAGCTGGGATTACAGGTGCCTGCCAGCATGCCCGGCTAATTTTTGTATTTTTAGTACAGATGGGGTTTCACCATCTTGGCCAGGCTGGTCTTGAACTCATGACCTCATGATCCACCCACCTCGGCCTTTCAAAGTGTTGGGATTACAGGTGTGAGCCACTGCACCCAGCATAGACATTTTTTCTTAATTATTACTGTCCCATGAAGTTTTAATACCACATATATACTATATATCTGTTTATATGCTTTACACATATCTATGATTTAGAAAAAAAAATTTCCCTCAAAAATCAATTTTCACCTCCTGGTTGCGATATTGCCCCTCTGTGAATGCATGATATAGGTATTCATATCCTATTTCATAAGTATAGTACTTTTGATATTCCAATACTGCATCACCCATATTTATGCATATATTTTGTTTCTGTAGGATATATTTCTAGAATTGAAAGGCTGTATTGAAAGTTATTAATATTTAATTGATATTGCTAAAGATTGTGCCAATTATATGCCAATCAACATATATTGAGAATCTGGCTTCAGTTTTTACACTTAAGTCACAAATCCATGTGAAATTTATTCTGGGAATAAGGTAAAGATCTAATTATCTTTCTCCTCTAAATCTAGTTCAATGTACTTATATACTTCACTGGATTCATCATTTTTTGATTTACCACATATTAAATTTGGTAAGTGCTCTTAGATACATTCAGGCTTTGAATTCTGTTCCACGACTGTTTGTTTATTCCATTACCATGCTATGTTTTATTATTCTTGTTTTACACTTTATTATAATACAATTCCCCTTTATGAATTCTATTTTCTTGTTTGTTTTTTTTCATGTTTTCTCTCAATGAATTTTGGAGTAATTCTGTTTAGTCCCAAACAAGCAAACAAACAACAAAAACAGGCTCTTAAAATACTTTTGGGATTAATATTGGAATTTTACCAAATTTGTGGATTAACTTAGTGAGGCTGTAGAATGCTTTTAGAGTACATTACAGAGTTACATTTAAAATAAGACAGAGAAAAAAAGAAATAATGTTGATTTAATGATGTATACTTCTATATTAGAATACTTTGAGCTGTAAATGACAAAAATCCAGGTAAAACCCAAGGTTAAGTATAAAAGAGAGTTTATTGGCTCATTTAACAGATAAGTCCAGTGGTAAAACTAATTTTCAGGCATGTCCGGATCTCTGGGTTCAAACAATGTCATCAGGATTTGGTCTCTCTGTCTTCCAGCTCAGCTTCTTTAGCCTCAATATTAGACAAACCTCCATGTGGTAGCAAAGGTGGCCTGTCTGCTCTGTGTCTGTATGGTCTTTAGCACCTGCAGTATAACATCAAAGGGAAAGAAGCTTTTTTTTTTAAAATAGTGTCAGCGGGCCGGGTGCGGTGGCTCACGCCTGTAATCCCAGCACTTTGGGAGGCTGAGATGGGTGGATCACCTGAGGTCGGGAGTTCCAGACCAGCCTGACCAACATGGATTAACCCCGTCTTTACTAAAAATAAAAAATTAGCCGGGTGTGGTGGCACATGCCTATAATCTCAGCTACTTGGGAGGCTGAGGCAGGAGAATCACTTGAACCTGGGAGGCGGAGGTTGTGGTGACCTGAGATTGTGGTGAGCTGAGATTGCGCCATTGCACTCCAACCTCGGCAACAAGAGCGAAACTCCGTCTCAAACAAAACAAAACAAAAATTAAATAAATAGTGCCAGCAAAAGTACCAATGATGGTTCTCATTGGTCAGGTCTGAATCAAGTGTAGGAATGGGGGCAGGGTGGGTAGTTGGGAATCAGTCCCACTTGAACCAGCTAAGGCTGGTGAGTGGTGGTTTCCTGAAAGGGACATGGAGCAACCAAAAAATCAGCAATTATACACCATAATACCTATTTATTTATTTATTATACATCATAATACCTATTTATTTATTTATTAGATGGAGTCTCGCTCTGTCGCCCAGGCTGGAGTACAGAGGTGCGATCTTGGCTTACTGCAACCTCTGCATCCTGGGTTCAAGCAATTCTCCTGCCTCAGCCTCCCGAGTAGCTGAGATTACAGGCGCCCATCATCACACTCAGCTAATTTTTGTATTTTTAGTAGAGACAGGGTTTTACCATGTTGGCCAGGCTGGTCTTGAACTCCTGACCTAAGCTGATCTGCCTGCCTTGGCCTCCCAAAGTGCTGGGATTACAGGTGTTAGCCACCATGCCCTGCTGATAATACCTGTTTAGAAAAAGAGGATTTAAAAGCAACATTAGGAAATATTACTAAGTTGAAGTTCTAATACTATTATTTAGATTATGAATTTATTTTAGGGCTAAAGGTGAAAAGAAACCAGGCCACTGGGCAGGAAAACATGATGATAGACATTAAAAAGTTACTTGTAATTGAACAATATTTGTTAGAATTATAATGCTTATTCTTGATGTTACTCTTTCTTCATTTCTTGATCTCATTACTACTTAGATTCTCCAAAACCTTGCTTCATAAATTTGTCCTGTTTTGCAGCTTAATCTTGCCTTCTATTTTTTCCCCCTGCTCCTAAGGAACCCCATTCCCTACCTCCCTAAACAAATCAACAAGCCTCTCAATTCTACTGCTTTTTAAAGCTCCTCTTCTTATATTCATTGGCCAGTTGTTTAAAGTCATCAATGATTTCCTTAATCATCAAATCCAATGGCCTTTACCCTCCTTGATGGCTTGCTGTCTCTGTAGGATTTGACAATATTGACTGAACTTTCCTTCTTGAAACCTGGAATCTTAGTTCCTGTGAAACCCACTCTCCTGATGTTTCTCTTAGCTTTCTGATGACTTTTTCTCTGTTTACTTTGTTGGTTTTTCTTCCTCACCTGCTTTATATGTGGGTGATTCTCAAGGTTCTGGCTTCAAACTGTTTCACTATTCACTCTTTTTTTTTTTTGGCAGTTTCAAATACTTACTTTCAAAAGAAGGGTATACATCTTCTTCTTCTTCTTTTTTTTTTTTTTTTTTAGATGGAGTCTTACTCTGCCCCCCAGGCTGGAGGGCAGTGGCTGCTTCCCCTGCTCAAGTGATTCTCTTGCCTCAGCCTCCCATATAGCTGGGATTACAGGTGTGCACCACCACACCCGGCTAATTTTTGTATTTTTGGTACAGACGGAGTTTTGTCATGTTGGCCAGGCTGGTCTCGAATTCCTGACCTCAAGTGATCCATGTACCTCAGCCTCCCAAAGTGCTGGGATTACAGGTGTGAGCCACCGCACCTGGCCTACATCTTCTATTTAACTGCTTCTGACCAGTTCCTCTCCTAACACCTGTGTGATCTAATCTTAACTTGCCACTATCTAGAAAGATGGAGCTTAACTTCTTAACTTCCTCTAAAAGGATCTTTCCCTTCTGAATCCCATGGTACTTTTTTGTTTTTAAATGGCACTACTTTAAAACTTGCATTAGCTGCTTATGTGTAAGACTTGTCTTACTTTCTGACCTATAAACTCGCTTTTTCTTTTTTTTTTTTTAAGGAGATGGGGCCCCTGCTCTATAAACTTCTTTAAGAAGATTTTCTTCTTTTAAAACTTTTATTTTAGGTTTGGGGGTACGCATGAAGGTTTGTTGTAAAGATTATTTCATCACCCACGTATTAAGCCTAGTACCCCATATTTTTTCTGCTCCTCTCCATGCTCCCACCCTCCACCCTCAAGTAGACCCCAGTGTTTCTTGTTCCCTTAAGATTTTCTAATTCAACTCTGCATCTCCTATACTGTAAAGCACTGTGTTTTGTATTTTTTCATTTGTTTATTCAACATACATAAGCACTGACTCTGTATTGTGCTAGGAGCTGGGTAAGTGGTAAAAAAAAACCGTGGTTTCTGCCCTCAGACAGTTTAGAGTCTCATGAAAATACATATTGTGATATATAATTAATAAAACTTTATTGAAAGAATGAATCTTACATCTTAAACTCCTTTTTCATCTTCTTTCCCCAAACTCCTGACCTACATTCCTGCACCCTTTTCCCTGATAAATCCCATAGATTTCTCAAACCCAACAGCTGAACTGGATTCATGTGCTATGGATACATATGAATAAGTTTGCCCCATGTTCAAGAAACTCACAATCAAGCACCTTCTCTCCCCAAACCTTCTGCTGATTTTAGTATCAATGTTACTACCTCCTCCTTATTACCAAGGGGAAATCTTGGTATTCTTTTTGACTTCTTCCTCTTTTTTCATACTTAATTCTTTAATTCAAACAATTATCCCTCTTGTTGAGGTCCTTTCACCTATAGCAGAGGTTGAAAATTAGTGACTCATGAATTGTATCTAGCCAGTAGAGGTGTTTTGTTTTGTATAATATTATCGCAAATATGATTTTTCTGTTTCTCCTGAAAAATCAGAATATCTGGCAACACTGAATCCTTATTCTTGCAAGAACTGGCTGGAGTTTTAGATGGGACAGCTCAATCAAGTCTACCATTCTAATCTCTATCACTCCTTGTTTTTGTCACATTCAGTCCATTTCCTCACTTATGAAACTTTCTTAGTCCCTAATTTAGGCATTTGAGTTTGCCATCTCTGGCCTGTGTGATCATAGACTGTCAGTGGTGGAAGAGATATTAAAAGATCAACTCGTCTAACGGTCTTCTTCTTCCTCTCCCCACTCTTTAAGAGATGGAGAAAAGAGGTCTAAAGAGCTTACATTACCCAATCAATTTCATACAGCTAATGTGTAACAGGATTCTATAATATGCCATTAGACCCCCCCATATGGATCATGTGAAAGTTATAACTATATTTTCCCTTTGGTTTAGTTGCTAGGAACCTCAGAGCCCAATCTGTGGCACCCCTCTAGTAATTACATGGACCTTTTGGTATGAAGTTTTGGGGTATTAACATACTCCTGGCTTTATTTTGTTTTCCATTTACCTTTGCCTCAGTTTCTCTTCCAATCATTTTCTCCTATGATAGTGTGTAGTTTTTCCCCAAGCATACTCAATCTTTTGTGAAAAAGGTGGGACATCAATACAGGTGTAAACTGTCCGGCTGTATTGTCTGGCTCCCAATTTCTTTCTTTCGCCTGTCATTCTCCTTCGGCTACTCACATTCTCTATTTTCCTTGACAGCCAAACTTCTTGAAAGAATTGTCTTCACATGCTGTGTCCACTTCATCCTGTCTTCTCAATTCACTGTAAACAGATTTAAAGTCTTCAATGCCTTCTTTGTTGCTATGATATTGATACCAAAATTATATTGTATTCGCTCATATATGCAGGACACAAAATGGTTTCCCTAAATTATCTCAACTATGAAAAAATATGCAGAAAAAAATTAATAGGTAATGCATGAAAATTTTGTTACTTCTGATGACTGGTGAGATTTATTTTCTTTTAAAAAGTTTTCCACAATTTTAAAAACAAGCGCATTAGAACACATCTCGATGTAAATTAGAAATTCTCAACTTACATTTTCTAAAAGGAGGCAGAAAACTAGAGAAGCGACAATGAGGAGCCACTGGGCCACACTTCATTTCACCTTAAGACAGACTCAGAGAAAAACAAGAGGGTGCGACTCAGATCCCCGGGGCCAGCAGCTGGGCCAAGGGGCACGACTGGATAACCTATTGTAAGGAAAATCTTAAGAGAGCCCTCACGACCCTTTAGCACATCCTAAAAGACCTCTGAACTTCTCTGCCTCTCCCGCTAACGGCTGCAAACCGCAGATAACGGTCAATCGCCTCCGGTTGTCCTGGTAACAGCCAGCAACAACAATCCCGCCTCCCTAACTCCTCCCAGAATACTGTGCGTCTTCTGCTTCACTTCCAGGTTCGGAGGACCGACTTCTTCCGGAAGTATCTGCCTGCCAGTCACCTGGCGTGTTCTGGCTGGGTGGCTTTGGTAGACAGAGTGTGGCGTATCGTTGGGCAGGGTCCTGGGGACCCTTTTGTTCTTTTCGCCGTTTAACGGGACTGGAAAGCTAAGCAAAGGCTTTACTCTCAGGGAATTTATTGTTGGTCGTTGATAGATGAATTGGACGTTAGTTTTTAAAATGTTTTGGTGGGGTTGGCAAATTTTGATTGCTGAGTGACAGTGGTGGGTAAAATTCATCTTAGAATTGTAGCAGGCTGTCTTAGTAGCCTTTAGATTAAATTGGTTTTAAGTGTTAGCAGGCAGTTTCAGCAGCCAGGCCTGTAGAGAATTATATTTTTCAAGTGATATTTGTGACCTGAATGTTTTCTTCCTCTGGCCTCTCCACTTTTTAATAGGTATGACAAAAATGGCCCGATTTATATGATCAACTTTCACAGCTGAAAGGTGGTAAACTCTTTACAATTATATGTAATTTATTTTTTACTGTGATAGATTTATAAAATTGTAAATAATTTAGTTCCCATGAAAAAGCAATTATTTTTGCTTTAGAAAATGAAGGCTGAAAAAACCCCCAAAACACAAAACCTCCAAATCCTACCCATTTAAAGACAACCAGTGTGAATACTTTGTAGGAATCTTCCAGACCCTTTCTATGAATTATAGTAAGTACAAATTCAAAATGGAATCATACTGTATATGCTACTTTGGAACTTAAAAAACTTTTTTTTTTTTCCAGACAAAGTTTCACTGTGTTGCCCAGGCTGGAGTGTAGTGGCCTGATCTTGGCTTACAGCAGCCTCTCCGCCTCCTGGGCTCAAGCAATTCTCCTGCCTCACTCTCCTGAGTAGCTGGGATTATAGGCGGTGCCACCACACTCAGCTAATTTTTCTATTTTTAGTAGAGATGAGGTTTCACCATGTTGGTCAGGCTAGTCTCAAACTCCTGATCCCAAGTGATCTGCCCGCCTCAGTCTCCCAAAGTGCTGGGATTACAGGCATGAGCCACCTGTGCCCGGCCTGAAATTTTTTTTTTTTTTTTCCCGAGCTGCTGTCTCGCTCTGTCGCCCAGGCTGGAGTGCAGTGGCACAATCCCAGCTCACTGAGGCAGGAGAATCACTTGAACCTGGGAGGCGGAGGTTGCAGTGAGCCGGGATGGCGCCACTGCACTCCAGCCTGGGCAACAGAGCAAGACTCTGGCTCCAAAAAACCCAAAAAATTTTAATGAACATATTTTGTTTAAAAGAGACACTTAACGTGGTCATATATGTTCCATTATACCTCTTGTTGGATATTTAAACAATTGATGTCGTCCCCCACTCCTTTTTTTTTTTTTTTTTTTTTTTTGAGGAGGAGGTGTCTTGCTGTATCACACAGGCTGGTCTTGAACTTCTGGGCTCAGGCAGTCCTCCTGCCTCAGCCTCCCAAATAGCTATGATTACATGCCACTGGCCTGGCCATTTTTGCTCTCAATTAGTGCTACAATGGAGAAATGAAAATCCTTATAGCTAAATCTTTGCCCTTGCTCTAATTTCTTTGTGGTAATTCTTTTTCTTTTTAAAACTCATTTGTATTTGCACTTCATTATCTCTTCCTTAATGCCTTTTTATTCCATACTTTATACTGTATACAGATGAAGTTACACATGACATCCAAAGCCCACTTTATTTTTTAAAGTTGATTTTTCTGATTATAAAGGTAATATATGCTTATTGAGGAACATTAGAAAATTTCAGAAGAATGTAACAAGAAAATTCCAATACCTAGACCGCCATTGATACTGTGATATGATTTCTTTCCCTCTGTTTCTTCAACAATCAGTATTGAAAGAGTGTTAGCTGGTTTAGTAAGGAAATGTTGCAGCTTTTGGTTTGTACTTTTTTACTTATTCCTGTAGCTGAAGGGTGTTGCAAATAGTATCCAGAAATAAAGCCACATACCTACAACCAACTGATCTTAGACAATGACAACAAAAATAAATAATGAGAAAAAGACACTCTGTTTAATAAATGGTGCTAGACAAAGTGGATAGACATGCAGAGGAAGAAATTGGACCGCTTTCTTTCACCATATACCAAACTTAACTCAAAATGGATTAGAGTTAAATTTAAGACCTGAAACAATAAAAACCCTAGAAGAAAACCTAGGAAAAAGTCTTGTGGACACTGACCTAGGCAAAGAATTTATGAGCAAGTCTTCAAAAGCAAATGCAACAAAAACAAAAACAGACAAATGAGTTTCATTGTGCTAAAAAGCTTCTGCATAGTAAGATAAATAAATAATCAAATAACCTACAGAATGGACGAACATATTTACAAACTATGTATTCAACAAAGGACTAATATCCAGAATCTACAAGGAACTCAACCAGAAAAAACCAAATAATCCTATTCAAAAGTAGGCAAAGAACAGGAATAGACATTTCTCAAAAGAAGACATACAAGTGGCTAATAAACATGATAAAATTCTCAGCATCACTAATCATCAGAGAAATGCAGATTAAAACCACGGTGAGATACCATCTTGCACCAGTCGGAATGACTATTATTAAAAAGTCAAAAAAACCTGATATTGATGAGAATTCAGAAAAAAGGGATTGCTTATACACTGTTGGTGGGAATGTAAATTAGTACAACCTCTGTGGAAACTCGTATGGAGATTTCTCAACTAAAAATAGAACTACCATTTGACCCACCCAGCAATCTCACTACTGACTACCCAAGGGAAAACAAATTGTCACTGGGTGTGGTGGCTCGTGCTTGTAATCCTAGAGCTTTGGGAGGCTGAGGCAGGAGGATCACTTGATGACAGGAGTTTGAGACCAGCCTGAGCAATATAGCAAAAAACCTCCATCTCTGCAAAAAATTAAAAAGTTAACCAGACATGATGGTGCATGCCAGTGGTTCTAGCTACTCGAGAGACTGAGGTGGTAGGGTTGCTTGAGCCCAAGAGTTCAAGGCTGTGGTGAGCTATGATTACACCACTGCACACCAGCCTGGGTGACAGAGCAAGAACCTGTCTCTGAAAAAGAAAAAAAAAAAAAAAGAAATTATGTGACAAAAAGACAAAGACATAGAACCAACCATCAACCTAAGTGTCCACCAACAGATGGTTAAATAAAATGTGGTATGCATACACCGTGGAATACTATGCAGCCATAAAAATAATGAAATGTATTTTGCAGCAACATGGATGGAGCTGGGGGCCATTATCCTAAGTGAAATAACTCAGAAGCAGAAAATCAAATACCACATGTTCTCACTTATAAGTGGAAGCTAAAGATTGGGTGCATGTGGACATACAGAGGGGAATAATAGACACTGGGGATTCCAAAAGTGGGGAGAGTGGGAGGGAAAGGGTGAGGGTTGAAAAATTAACTATTGGTTACAATGTTGACTGTTTGGGTGATGGGTACACTAGAAGCCCAGACCTCACCACTACATAATATATCTGAATAATAAACCTACACATAAACCACCTGAATCTATGTATAAAAAAAGAAACCATGAAAAAAAATCCAAATAGTATTTCAAATGTGTGTAGGCTATGGTCCTTTTCTAGGCATATCTAGCCTTCCTTCAGTATTCCACACTAATCACACTGAATTGTAATGGCTTAGTTTTCCATATGTATATGTTTTAGTTCTATAACTGGATTGAAAGCTAGTTGTGTGGTCCTAGATAAATTATTGAATTTTGCTGAGCCCACTTTCTTTATCTGCAAATTAGAGATAATACTTTGCAGGGTTGTAGTGAGGATTAGAAATAATGTATCCAAGGTGAGTTTAATTAAAACGTAGTTACTTTGTTTTTGACTTCTGGCTTTAGCAGTCTATGTACACAGGAGGTGTTTGTATTTTTATAATATTCCAAATGAATGACTATACTAGCATCCCACCCAGTTTAGATATTTATTGAGCATATATGACACATAAAGCATAACCGTAAAGGCCTGGTGAGCCTATATTATTCAGATATGTTTCTTACATAAACCACATGCTGCTTTTCATCTTTAGCAATTTTCTTAGTCATCTGTTTCCTCAGTCTCTTAACACTTTGCCTGACCCATTAGTAGGTGCTGAATAAATGTGTGAGCTGAGTGGAATAATTTAGTAGGAAAAGAGAAACACAAATTGGATAAAACCTGGCAGGCCACGATGAAAATGATTAACAGGTATAAAGTACTTTGTACATTGGGAGATCAGGAGACATTGATTTTGATTAAGGTATCTGGGAATGCCCTGTGGAGTAGGCAGATTTGACCTGGGCCCCAATAATAGGGGCTGAGGCAAGGAGCTTAAAGATGGAAATAACAATGTGAGTTAAGGCTGAGAGGTAGACGTAAACACGGTGCGCTTTGTTATCAGGGAGTTATTGGTCGGCGGGAGTGCAGAAGAGTAGGGTAAGTGAATGGGTACAGATGGGAAGAAAAATGTCGTTGATCCTACATTTTGAGGATTTTGATGTGACTCGTTACTCTTTATAGTTTAAAAATGTTTCTGAAAAATACTGCTTTCAATATGGCCTGAGGCATCCTTGGGCTGAGTGGATCTGAGGGATGGCAGGGGTCGGGAAAGTGGCGGGCCAGCGATGACAACTAGCCTGTCCCTGAAGAAAGCCGGGAGTGGCAGGATGGCCGAGACCTTCCGCGGCACAAGAGCACTTAGTGGCCAATATTTGCCCCGAGGTGAGGAAGGAGTGTCTGCGAGGAGGCGGGACACCCTTAGCAGCTCCGCAGGCAGCAGGAAGCGGCAGAACAACGCTTGTAAAGGCCTGTCACCCACACTGGGTGGGCAGCGGCGAAGTCCTCGGCAGCCCGGGTGTTGCCTTTGAGGGAAGTCGCAAGACCCAGCTCCGCCCAACAGCATCTGGCCCTGCGCCCCTCTCCCCGCCCCTCTCCCCACCCCTCTCCCCGCCCCTCGCCCCCTCTCCTCTCTCCCCTCTCCCCGCCCCTCGCCCCTCTCCCCGCCCCTCGCCACTCGCCCTGTGCCCCGTGCTCCCGGTCTGGTTCAAAGCTCCTTCCCGCCTAACGTCTTCAGCCCAGCCTGGCTGCCCTTCTTCCCTGCGGAGGGAGGGCCTGGGCGGTCGGGTTGGCGGGAGGAAGGTTACCTTTCCCGGTCTCGCTCCGGCCGCCCGAGCCGGAGAGAAGCAGCGGCGAGGTCTGCGGGCAGCATGGCGGGAGCTCCGTACGAGCGCGGGAGGGGCCCCGCGGCAGGGGAGCAGCTGCAGCAGCAACACGTCTCTTGCCAGGTCTTCCCCGAGCGTGTGGCCCAGGGGAATCCCCAGCAAGGGTTCTTCTCCAGCTTCTTCACCAGCAACCAGAAGTGCCAGCTTAGGCTCCTGAAGACGCTGGAGACAAGTAGGAGCCATGACCTGGAGGCTGGGGTTCGGCCGAATGGGTCTGAGACCGGGTGGGCGAGGAAGGGCCTGGGCAACACCTGGCCAGCGGCTGCAGTTTCAGCCTCGGGGCTGAGTGAACCAGGTTCAGCACAGAGTGTAGGCAGATAGGGCATCATGGGGGCTTGGTTGGGCGCCTGGGGCTCAGTTTTCCCACCAGAGGAGGCGCTGAGACCCTTTTCGTCGCTGTTTTTGGCTTGGGGAATGAGTTTGTCTGCCCTTTTTTGTCATTCACTGTTGTGACACATCCTCCGATTTCTTACATAAGTTATGCAGCCACATTGTGACTTCAGGGTAAGGGTGAGGCCGAGTTTTAAAGAGCCAGCGAGGTTAATTAAGGCATACAAAGTCTGTAAAAATGTAATTAAAGCATACAGAGACTGTAAAAATGTAAAAACAGTTTTGCAAACCTGTCCTTCCTTGGAAGGGGTTCTTAGCCTTCATGCATGAATGGGCTTCAGAGCGTAGAAATCCCTGAAATGGTCTGTGAAATCGTGCGTGTGTGTGTGTGTGTATGTGCCTAAGTGCATTTCTTTTTCTTTTTTTTCTTTTTTGAGACGGAGTCTTGCTCTGTCGCCCAGGCTGGAGTGCAGTGGCGCGATCTCGGCTCACTGCAAGCTCCGCCTCCCAGGTTCACGCCATTCTCCTGCCTCAGCCTCCTGAGTAGCTGGGACTACAGGAGCTCGCCACCACGCCCTGCTAATTTTTTGTATTTTTAGTAGAGCCGGGGTTTCACCGTGTTAGCCAAGATGATCTCGATCTCCTGACCTCGTGATCCATCCGCCTTGGCCTCCCAAAGTGCGGGATTACAGGCGTGAGTCACTGCGCCCGGCCCTAAGTATATTTTTTTTTGTGGGAGAGAGAGTTAATAGCTTCATTATATTCTCAAAGAGGCCAACGACCCCACAAAGGTTAAGAACTGCTGTGGGTTAAACAGGAACACAACTGCCCATTGACAAATTTCTCTCCAGTAGCAGAGACATTGCACTAGAGAAGATTTCTTTTTTTTTTTTGAGACGGAGTCTCGCCTACGCTTCAGGCTGGAGTGCAGGTCGGATCTCAGCTCACTGCAAGCCCGGCCCTGGCTTACTGCCTCCTGCCTCAGCTCCCCGAAAGTAGCTGGGACTACAGGCTACTCGGCCCACCTCCCCAGCTAAGTTTTTGTATTTTTTAGTAGAGACGGGGTTTCACCGTGTCAGCCAGGATGGTCTCGATCTCCTGACCTCGTGATCCGCCCGTCTCGGCCTCCCAAAGTGCTGGGATTACAGGCTTGAGCCACCGCGCCCGGCCTGAGAAGATTTCTTAATTCCTTTACATTGACATAGACTTAGTGTACATTCAGATACATTTGGAAAATTAGTCTTAAACGTACTTGTCCCAAAGCAAGGTTACTATTTTATAGTTGGTCAGTCACAGTTCAAAAGTCAACCACGGAAAGATTTTCCAACCTTCTTGGGATTACCTGCTTGTAGAGACTCAGGGAAGTAGGAGGGGGAAGGGGAGGCGAGGGTAAAAGGGGAGAGAATGATGATATTGTATTTACTATACAAATATGTATTGAGTGCCTCCCAGGTTTTGGTGGGGGAAGTAGAAAGATAGCACCCTGCCTGGAAGGTGCTTTAAAGTGGAATAGAGTGGAAAGAGTGTGGGTTGCAGAGTTAGATGTGGGTTCAAATGCGGATCCCTTTCCTCAGGTGTGGAAGAGTGACTTAACTTCTCTGATCCTCACTATTCTTATTGTAAAAAAAGAGAAGGGGAAAAATACCTCTTTTAGGGTTGTTGTGAAAAATAGATTTTATGGGGCTGGGTACGGTGGCTCATGCCTGTAATCTCAGCACTTTGGGGAGCCAAGGCAGGGGGATCGCTTGAACTCAGATGTTTAAGACCAGCCTGGGCAATATAGGGAGACCCTGTCTCTACAACAAATAAAAAAATTAGCTGATGTGGTGGCTCGTGCCTGTAGTCCCAACTATTTAGGAGGCTGAGGCAGGAGATTTGCTTGAACCCAGGAGGCTGAGGCTGCAGTGAGCTATGATTGCATCACTGCACTCCAACCTGGGCAACAGAGCAAGACCCTGTCTAAAAAAAAAAAGTATTGATTTTATGAATGTAAAGTACCAGCATATCAGGAGCTGAGCTGAATAAATGGTAGCTGTTTTTATAGTGGAAGGGCCACACAGTGGAGGAAGAGTAGAAATAGATAGGATGTGAGGAAGGTGGGGTGCTGAACATGAGCCCCAGTAGGAATCAATGGACCTCAATCTTCCAAGGGCAGGGTGGCTGGGAGGGCCTGTTGGTGGTATTAAAGTGTCAACCTGCAGCTTTAAAATCCTGTCCCTGTGTGGGGCGTGGTGGCGGAAACCAGTCCTCATGGGAGACTTTTTTTTTTTTTTTTCACCAAAACAATTTTATTCTAAATATTGCTGCAGGTCCTTTTTGAAGTACTAAACCAAGGTGCTGCCTGCATTTGTTTTTTTTTTTTTTTAAGTATGAGGACTACAGACTTTTGAAACTGTTTTAACTTTGTAAAATTCTCCTAGTTGCATGAATAATAATGTGCTTAATATGGTACCTGCTACCTGGTATTCACTGAATTAATAATACTTATTGTTAACAATAATTATTCTACTGTGAACACTCTTGCAAGGGGCAGGTTGGTAAAGCAGTAACCTATACCTGACTTTCTCATCTCACATTTCTTTCGCCTATTTTTGTCTTCAACCTTTTTTTTAAACATTAGTTTCTTTTTCACTTTTTTTTGGGTTACGTCATATAATTGGCTGTGCATTTATACTCTCAGACAAGATGCCTATGGGAAAAGTTAATATCAGAGGCATTTGGGTTCCTTGTACTTTCCTGTAGTAGTCACGAGCCCATAGAGTCTTAGATGTGGAAGGGCCCTGAGGAATCGTCTAGGCCTCCTTGTAATTGTCCCCTTACAAGGAAACCTCTGTGCCATTGCTGGCCAGATACTCCACAGACCTCTACTGGAACACAGTTACCTGTTCCCTGAGGCTCTTTCAATCTACTGTCTATTGTTTCACCAGCTTTAATTGTTGGAGAAAAATCCTTTCTCTTACTGAGCTGAAATCTGCTGCGTGTAACTTCCATACTTTGGTCCTTGTTCTGCCCTTTGAAGAAATATTAACTGAATCTAGTCCCACATGGCACCCCTTCAATACTTGAAGCTACTGTGGTCCTAGTTAAGTCTTCTGTCTCCTTTCCAACCCCCTAAATCCTTTCTTGCTTCTTACTGGGAAGTAGTCCTGTAGTACCCTAGTCACTATCCCCTGTGGAAGAGCTTCAGTGGCAGGTCCCGTTTAGAACGTGGTAGTACTCAGCATGGGACATGGTGTTGCCAGTATGGTCTGACCAGGACAGAACAGTGTGGCTACTGGCTTCCCCAAATCTAGGTACTGTGCTGTTATTCACTTTTTTTTTTTTTTTTTTTGAGACGGAGTCTTGCTCTGTCGCCCAGGCTGGAGTGCAGTGGTGTGATCTGGGCTCACCGCAAGCTCCGTCTCCCGGGTTCACACCATTCTTCTGCCTCAGCCTCCTGAGTAGCTGGGACTACAGGCGCCCGCCACCACGCCCGGCTAATTTTTTGTATTTTGGTAGAGACGGGGTTTCACTGTGTTAGCCAGGATGGTCTCAATCTCCTGACCTCGTGATCCGCCTGCCTCGGCCTTGCAAAGTGCTGGGATTACAGGTGTGAGCCACCGCGCCCAGCACTGTTGTTCACTTCTAAGGAATGTGGCCGTAGATTCCCTCAGTCTTTTGGTATATATCGTAATACAACGTGTTTGATCATTTAACTAAACATGAACTTTAAAAGCATAGTTGATACTGTCTAAGATGCTTAGTAGTACCATCTTTGTATTTGTGTTAGTGTTTTTTTTCAGTACAAACTTGCTTTGATGTTAATTTAAACTTGGCCTCTCATGTCAATTTTTACCAATTTTAAGATAAGATTACTTTTTTTTTGAGACAGTCACTCTATCTTCCAGGCTGGAGTGCAGTGGTGTGATCTCAGCTCACTGTAACGTCTGTCTCCCTGGTTCAAGCGATTCTCATGCCTCAGCTTCCCAAGTAGCTGAGACTACAGGCATGTGCCACCATGCCCAGCTAATTTTTGTATTTTTAGTAGAGATGGGGTTTTGCCATGTTGGTCAAGCTGGGCTTGAACTCCTGGCCTCAAATGATCCACCTGCCTCAACCTCCTAAAGTGCTGGGATTACAGGCATGAGCCACTGCATCTGGCCTGTGAGTTACTTTTTGATAATATCTTACACTGCTATTTGGGTAGTTTAATTGGTGCTACTTTTCCAATTAGCTTACTTAATTAAATCAATATCTTTTTTAGATCCGTATGTCAAACTTCTGCTTGATGCTATGAAACACTCAGGTTGGTAAGTAACTCTTTTTGAACTGCTGCTCTGAGATCTGGCTGCTGAAAACAAAAACCAAGTTCTCTTCTTAAGAGAACTGCTTAGGATTTCTCTGAGGTCACGAAGTCTTTTCCATAGGGTAAATAGAGGTAATTGGCTGCATTGTTTCCAGGCAGGCCTTGTTCTCTTTGGACATCTTCTGCCCTAACTAAAGTTCTTTTTTTTTTTTTTTGAGACAGAGTCTCGCTCTTGTTGTCCAGGCGGGAGTGGGCAGTGGCGCTGTCTTGGCTCACTGCAACCTCCCTCTCCCAGGTTCAAGCAATTCTTCTGCCTCAGCCTCCCGAGTAGCTGGGTTTACAGGCGCACATCACCATGCCCGGCTAATTTTTGTATTTTTAGTAGAAATGGGGTCTCACCACATTGACCAGACTGGTCTCAAGCTCCTGTCCGCAAGTGATCCACCCACCTTGGCCTCCCAAAGTGCTGGGATTACAAGCGTGAGCCACTGCTCCAGCCCAGCTCATTTTCTAGCTCTTACCATTCACCTTGGGTGATTAGTAAAGACAGTACTCAAATTTTTCTTGTAAGTAATTACCAATCCTGGCCTTTCTGCTACACCAGCCTGAGCATTGTTTTTAATGGAAAAGAACTCTCAGCTTGTTATGTAGGAACCTTGCAGATGTTGTATAACTTTGAGGGGTTTAAAGGAAGTGACTTCTGACATCTAGTTCTTAACATTCTGGCCCAAGGGCAGGAACTCCAGCATACTTGCAATATGGCCATAATCAGTTGAACAAATGTTTTATGGAATCATATCTATAGAATTTGAACTAGGATGCATTTTGCGTACAACCTCCTTATTTTACAGGTGAGATAACTGAGTCCTGAAGATGTTAAGTTTCTTTCCCAAGGTTTCCTATGTGTTAGTAGTAGAGGGTATTTACTGTATGGTGGAGGGTCTCCTGAGTCCTGGCCCAGAGCTGTTTGCCATATACACACTGTTTCTGGACATTGTCTCTTTAATCTATTCTTGCCTTTTAGTGCTGTTAACAAAGATAGACACTTTTCTTGCGAAGACTGTAATGGAAATGTCAGTGGAGGTTTTGATGCTTCAACATCTCAGGTAGGCATTATTGCCAAATTGTTTCCTTCCCTTTAATCCTCTCTCTTGATATTTTTTGAGCATCTTCCACATGCTTGGCATTCTGTTTGATAGACTTTGTGTAGGACTAAAAAAGTGAATTAGTTATCCTTACTCTAAGGAGTTTACTCTTAAAATCTCTTAAGGAGTTTATAACCTTACAGGAAAGATAAGACATGAACACAGATAATTATAAAATGAGGCAGGCTAAACCATTTTAGATGGGCTTGGTTACCACAGTGGGACAGTGATGTGATTGATTGAAAGATGCCAACAGATTCAACTAGAGGATATAAACACCTCCTTAGGGGCAGAGCAGGGGCAGCATGAGCAAAAGTGCATGCTAGGAAACTGCATGACATGGGTAGGGAATGGCATATTGTCTAGTTTATCTCGAGGGGAGGAACACGTGGGGAATAAGGGAAAATAGGATTGGAAAGAAATGTAAGCCATATGTTGGGAGGCCTTGAATGCTAAACGAAAGGGTTTTACCTTTACATAGTGAGAAGTGATACTGCCTGTGAAAATCTTTCATTAGGGGAGTTTTCTTATCTGTACAATATGGACAATGATTTTATGAAATGATTATTTTATGGAATGATTATGAGAATTAAATGAGATATTTCTTACAGAGTTGCTTATCTTAGTGCCTGGCCCATAGTAAGCATGCAATAAATTTTATTATTAGTTTTAAGTTATCAGAGGGTTTCGACAGAGTCTTGAAGGTGGTAGATAATGTCATGTGATGAGGGTAAATGATGGTGTTATAAGTAACTGTTTCCCACCTGAATGTATAATTCATATTTAACTACACTTAACTGTTTCCTGCTGGATAATTCTATATGTATTTAGATTATTTATAGCATTTTTACAGTAATCATGGGAAGTGGCAATATAGAGCAAGGGTAAGAAGTTTAGATTTTGGAGTCAGACTTGAGTTCAAATCTTAGTTTCCCTGCTTATTATCCGTGGGGCTTGGGCAAGTATTTTTCTTCTTCTCAGTTTCCTCATTTGTAAACTGGTAGTCACAATACCTATAGCTCTCAAAATGGCTCTGGATAAGTTCACCCCCTTCCCGGTCCCCCCAGGGTTAAATAGAGTGCACATCTTGAACTTTCATCCTAATTCTCAGCAGTGTTGAACACAGTTGGGAACCCTCTCCTTTTATTTTATTATTATTATTTTTAATTATTATTATTTTTGAGACAGAGTCTCACTCTGTCGCCCAGGCTGGAATGCAGTGGCGCAATATGGGCTCACTGCAACCTCTGCCTCCTGGGTTCAAGTGATTCTCCTGCCTCAGCCTCCTGAGTAGTTGGGATTGCAGGCATGTGCCACCACGCCCAGCTAATTTTTATATTTTTAGTAGAGACAGGGTTTTGCCATATTGGCCAGGCTGGTCTTGAACCCCTAACCTCAGGTGATTCCCCCACCTTGGCCTCCCAAACTGCTAGGATTATAGGTGTGAGCCACCATGCCTGGCCTATTTTTTTAAGTGAAAATTTTTATTATGAAGTATTCATACAGAAGAGTAAAAAACCTGTGTGTCCGCTTTCAGTAATAATAAAGTGCACACCTATGTAACCACCACCCAGACTAGAGAAAAAGAACATTACTAGGACTTCAGAAACCTGTGTGGTCCTCTTGAATCAGGTCCTTTTCCCTTCCTTAACCTGATTTTTGTGGTAACCATTCCCTGCTTTTCTGAATGACTTTACCATCTACATATACAGTCCAACAGTGTGTTATTTAGTTGACTGCTTTTGAGCTTCATACATGATATACTTTGAGTTTTATGTAGTATTTTGTAGTATTATGAAATTGTGTAGTAGATAGTCTCCAACTTACTTCCCACGTTCAACATTAGTGAGATTCTTTCTTGTCATTGTGTGTACCTCTCTGGTTTATTCAGTTTCCCTGTTATATAGTATTTATTCTGTTGTGTATTTGTACTACAGTTTACTTTAATATTGATTGTTTCCAACTTTACTATTATGAACAATGCTGCTATAAATATTCTTGACCTTCACTAGTGGTACACATTGCAAGAATTTCTCTAAGTATATGCTCAAGAGCAGAATTACTGGGTCGTATAGTTTGTGTACACTTGACTTCAGCTGTTAATGCCAAACACTTTCTTTGGTTTCTAGTATGCAGCATTCTTCTGGTTGCTCCTTTGCTAGTTTACTTTCCTCTGCCAGCATTTAAATGTTGAAGTCCCTCAATCCTTGGTCATAGAGACCCTTCTTTTCTTACTCTGTACTCTGCCAAGGAGGTCTCATCAGTTTTCTGGGGTCAAAGCTCATTTTTAAGAACTCCACATTCCATATATCCAAGTGCCCATTTAACATCTCTACTTGAGCATCTTTTTATTTATTTATTTATTTATTTTTATTTTTAGTGAAAATAAATTTTTTTGGGGACAGGGTCTTGCTCTGTTGCCTAGGCTGGAGTGCAGTGGTGCAATCATGGCTTACTACAGCCTTGAACTCCTGGGCTCAAGCGATCCTCCCATCTCAGCCTCCTGAGTAGTTGGGACTACAGGTATGCATCACTGGATCCAGCTAACTTTTAAAATTTTTTGTAGAGATGAGGCCTCATT
Source organism: Papio anubis (assembly GCF_008728515.1). Lineage (NCBI taxonomy): Eukaryota > Metazoa > Chordata > Mammalia > Primates > Cercopithecidae > Papio > Papio anubis. The sequence goes on from NC_044984.1 coordinate 52,453,936, forward strand.
ATGTTGCCCAGGCTGGTCTTAAACTCCTGGCCTCAAATGATCCTTCCGCCTTAGCCTCCCAAAGTGCTGGGATTACAAGCGAGAGCCACGGTTCCCCGCCTACTTAAGTGTCTTGAAGACACTTTAGACTTGAAATGTGTGAGTCCAAATTAATGATTCCCCAGTGAGGATGGTGCATGAATACATCCTTAATCTACGTACTGCTATAGTCCAGAGAGAAGAGAAGGGAGAAGTTAGTCACTGGGCGAGGCAATTGGAGCATGTACACTTCGGACTGGGACTTGTCCCATGGGTAGATGTGCGGCCAGTGGAGAAGAGTGGGTAGAGATATTCCAGGCAGGTGAGCTTGTCGGGGAGAGGTGAGGTCATGTGGGAGAGAAGATCGAGTCTATGAAAGGAAATTTTAGAAATCACTGAACTTCTTTTATTTTGGTGTCTCCTAGATAGTTTTGTGCCAGAATAACATCCATAATCAGGCCCATATGAACAGAGTGGTCACCCACGAGCTCATTCATGCATTTGATCATTGTCGTGCTCATGTCGACTGGTTCACCAACATCAGACATTTGGCGTGCTCAGAGGTGAGTTTTATTGTATTTTTCTCCAGAACACTCTATGCTTGAATATTTTATTCAAGTGTAATTTATTTAAATGTATTCCTTTTCCTACTGTCATAGCTCTACCTTAGTCTTGAATTTCTGTTTTTAACTAACATTGAATACCATTTTTGATATACAGCTAGAGAAATTTAAAGTATATTTTTAGAAGTCTGTTAACTATATCCTGTAAGTCCTAATAATAGTGATGACTGACTTTAATAAGCTATTAGTTTTTTCCTATGGGATACATTTTATAATGTGAAAAAATAATAATTAACATTTACTGAGGGCTATATTCCAAACACTGTTCTGTTTGCACAGATTCTTATTTAATCTTCACAATAACCCACTGAGGTAGATATACTATTATTGTCCCTGTTTTATGTATGTGGAAAGTGAGACAGTTGTTTAGATTCCAAAGTTAGTAAGTGGCAGAGGCAGGATTACAACCAGTATTTTTAACTAGCTTGCCCAGCTGCCTTCCATAGAGTTCCTTGCTTGCCCTAGAGTAAAACATGCTCGTTTCAAAAATACAACATGAAAAGATATTTATTACTAAGCACATTGGATTGCTCGGAATATGCTCCTAGAGAGAGCATATTCTGCATATGCATATACTTGGATGTCATTAATTGAAGAGTTAATTAAAATAATCTAAAGCTCAAGCCTATACTTCATAACTTAGATTATTTTCCCTTTCTCTTGAAATTAATATGTAGCCCCCCTGCATCTAATTAGAATTCCAATTATTTGGAGAATAGACTGAAACCTGAGTTTTTAAATAGGTCTCTCTCTTGGGTGCTGTGAGAATTAATGCCTTGTAGCTAAAGTGTGTTAAGTACTTTGAGCTCCTCAGAGGAATGAGGCCATAATATTGTAGAAGGAACACAAAGTGGACCATTCTGTTAGCAATGAATTAGCAAAAATGTGGTCAGGCTGCCTGTAGAATCTATGTGGGTTGTTCTAAGACTTTTTTATTCATTAAAGTATAGTAAATCTGAAAATATGTCCTAATTTCAGGCTGTCATGCTCATAGCATGACCGGTTTGGAATGTTCTTGATTCTTTGTGTTTTGTATGGCTTCATTTTTCATAGGACAATCAAGTCCCTAGAGGAAGGTCCTGAACTTAGACAGGTTTGAGGGAAGCTGCAAGAGAGATTCGGGCTAGGGTTGGGAGGGTCATATCCTCATAGTGTCTCAGATATTAATGCATTCCGTTTTAAGCTCACTTTGAAACTCAATTTATTTCAAGAATGCTTTCTTGAAGTACTTTTTAGTAATTTCTACAAGTATTTGTATCTTGTAGAGTGTGTAATTTAACTCTGAGGTCTAGCTCTCTGACCTTTGGTTCCAAAAAGAAATTAGTTCTGTCAGTAAAGCTACAGCATAAAGTTTAGAAAATTTCCTTTGGTAGGCGACTGAACTTTTCCCCATCTCTCCAGTGTATTTGGCATTGTCTAGCATAGCTCATAGATACTTGCTTTTGTCGTCAATAGAGTTTAAAAAGTCCTTTAAGAAGAAGTAGTACAAATACTCTTTTCTCAGACAAAGATGCTAATTTTATATTCTTTTCTAATTTTAAAAAATTGGTTGATATCATAAAGATATACAGAGCATGAACGTTTATTTTCTTTTTGTCTGTCTTCTGTGTGATAGGTTCGAGCTGCTAACCTTAGTGGAGACTGCTCACTTGTCAATGAAATATTCAGGTTACATTTTGGATTGAAACAACACCACCAGGTAAAAGCTAACATGCAATCACTTCCCCTCCAGAGTGTTATGAGTGGAAATAATGAATAAAGAAATGAAAAGTACATTCAGTATTTGAAATTTGAAAGAACTTCCTATGTGAAAAGAATACAAAGTATGTACCATTTAAACAAAGTAGATGGAATTTAGTTCTACTTTATAATTATGGGCAAGCTATGTGACTCAATGAGTGTGTGAGATATTTTAATAATGAAAGGAGGCCTGGCACAGTGGCTTGTGCCTCCCAGCACTTTGGGAGGCTGAGGCGGGCGGATCACAAGGTCAGGAGATCAAGACCAGAGTGGCCAACATGGTGAAACCCTGTGTCTACTAAACATACAAAAAAATTAGCTGGGCGTGGTGGCGCATGCCTATAGTCCCAGCTACTCTGGAGGCTGAGGCAGGAGAATCGCTGGAACCTGGGAGATGGAAGTTGCAGTGAGCCGAGGTCGTGCCACTGCACTCCAGCCTGGGCCACAGAGTGAGACTCCTTCTGAAAAAAAGAAAGAAAGGAGCTAAGATCTTGCACCTGGGATACTTTTCGATGAGGGTGGATAAGGAATGGAAGTGAAATCACAGCATGTCTTACTGTTATTCTAACAATTCTTGACTTCTGTTTTGAATCTACCATAGCATTCTGGAAACAAAAAATGTAATCCCTTTCAGAACAGAGAGTGTGTTGCTCCACAAGTTATGGCTATGTCTCAGTGTACCTGTAAAGGCTGTATAATGTGATAGAAAACCTTTGGCTTAGCACAGACTTGAGTATGATGAGCTTAGCTGAGAGGGATTTGTGTTAACAAAACAAAAACAAAAAACAAAAGAGATAGCTATAAGGCAAGATTATCCTGCTGGAAAGACTTTGAGATCTGTATTAGATGGATGTGGGGAAAGGAAGTATAGAACTCATGGATTGATAATGAATGTGAGCAGTTCTGCTCACAGCCACCCCGGGCCTCTGTCCACATTTAGGAGAAAGGGTGGTCAGTCATTTTCTACAGTAAGAGCCTGCTGAGCCAGTTTGTGAAGTATGTGAGCATCAGGATATCAGTTCCAACTAGATGAAAAAAGATACGCTAAGGACAACAGGAAGGCCCTTGGTTTTCTGGAGAAGAGAGTAACTCAGCTCTGGGGTGGAGGGTGGAGTCACAGTGAGCTACTCAGAGAAACTGTGAACTGAGTGAATCGGAGCGAGAAGAAAAGCCTGCTGCCTGGAAAGGGTGATTACTCTGGACAGTGAGGTGTTCAGCCTGTGCCAGGTCAGCTTATTGATATGCCACTGACTTGTCTTGTGCTGCATGTTTTCTGTGCCCTTGAGTCCCTGCTTCTCTGGTGAATTCTGTGTGTTCTGACTGTCAGTGGAGAGGGGTGGAAGCAGGGTCCACATCAGCACACCCCTAGAGAAGAGGATAATGTGATTAAAGCATGTGCTGGCATAGCTCATGGATATCTGCTCTTGTCAATAGAGTTTGAAAAATTCCTTAAAAAAAAAACTGTTACATATACTCTGTTTTTAGAAAAATATGCTAATTTTATATTCTTTTCCAATTAAAAAAATAAGTTGATATAATAAAGGAGTAGAGCGTGATTTTTTTTTTTTTTTATTCACCTTATATCTTTGTGATAAGTTTGTGATGCACTCAGTCTTTGAAAGAGAAGTTTTCCTCTTTTTACCACTGGGTAGCAGCAGCAGAAAACAAATAGAAATAGCAATAGGACAGAAAATATGTGGAGGTAGTAGGAATGTGGCTGAGGGAGAAGAGTCTTAGAGAATGGAGTTCCTGCTTTTGTACAGCATGTGCCCAGGGAATAGAAACAGCAAGTACAGTTGCTGATTGTAAAATTGCGTAGTCATACCTTTATTTTAACAGAAATTTATTATGTCTAAAAAGAAGTAAATCTGTGGTCTACACTTGTGTCTCCTAACCCTGTAGCTTCAGGAGACAAATTTTTATACTTTTTTTTCCCTGCAGGGGAGAAATTTCCTCTCTTTTTAGCAATTGTTGTTTTGGCTTCACATGGTTCTTTTCTTCTTCCTTTATGCCTGGGGTTTATTTTTTAAAATCAGTGTTTGGTAAAATTCAGGTTGAGAAACACTAGATTCCAATGTGAGTATCTCCAGCTTGAGCACACTGACCAGGCCAATGAAAAACTGGGAACATGCAGAGAAAACAGATGGTTGTCAGGATGCACAGCCATCCAAACCAGTGTTTGATTATTTTTAGGAAAAGGTCAAGTGCCATTCTTTTGAGTTTTAATTTGGGCCTGGGGAGAAATAAATGGATTAAAAGCTCTCCAAGAATTGGAATGGCAGGGTCTTATATTTCTTAAATATTTAAATTAGAGTATTGAGAAATTCTAGCCTATTACTATGAAACATTAGGTAAATTAGTATCTTAGAACTTTAATATCTGTGTAAAGAACAATCAGGAAAAAAAGTTGTTTAATTTCCACGCCCCTTAAAAAATTAAGGTACTTTCCAAGTTTGGGTGGATATGTGTATGGTTTTCTGTTGCCTCCAGAGAGGACTTACCCTTCTCAAAGGAAAAGTTATGTAGCATTGGTCAACTGAAAAGAAAGAGAGGTACAGAAGTGAAGTGTATTTTAAATTTAATTAAATTTTATAAAAAAGTCAATCAGGACCTTATAGACTTTTTTTTTTTTTGGCGATTTTGCAAATTGGGAGATACTGTTTGGTAGACACTGCGTAGAATTTCTGAGAATGACATCTGCTTATATTAGTGGGAAAGATGAGAAAATAGAGGTCTTACTTATGCCTAAATAATTTTAGGTTGAGCTAAAAATACTCCTTAAGTGTTATGTATCTTTGTTCATTTTGTTTTCTTCTTTGGAATGATAGAAATTAGTAAAATAATATGAGGAAATTAATTTTAATTAATTCAGACATTAGATAAAATGTATTATTTTATGATTGTTTATATAAAATTAGAGCCTCATACTTTTCCTTCTTTTTAGACTTGTGTGCGAGACAGAGCCACTCTTTCTATCCTGGCTGTTAGGAATATCAGCAAAGAAGTAGCTAAAAAGGCTGTCGATGAAGTTTTTGAATCTTGTTTCAATGACCATGAACCTTTTGGAAGGATCCCACATAACAAGACTTATGCAAAATATGCTCATAGAGACTTTCAAAACCGTGATCGGTATTATTCAAATATATGAGCACAATGACATTTTATATTACGGAGCTTCCATCATCATGCAGAAAAAAAAATTTGTTCTCAAGTGAACAAACATATAAAATGTAAACAATCCATTCAATCCAGATAAAACAGAAGATTGTGATTCTAGCATATTATCAGAAAAAGTAACTATGGCAAAAAATGAAACTGCTTTAAACTCCAAGGCAAAAATTGTATCTTTATAGCTAACCGTTTAGTAAATAAATAAATTACATTTTTGTATTTTAGTGATTTGTTTTTATTACATGTGATTATTTTAAAATTTGATTAAGAAACCTGTGAAGTGTGCCCTTCCATGATGTTGATAGGTGACCACTATTGGTATTTACGTTAAATGTAAAGAAATGTGTACTGATCTCATTGTAGGACTCTTACCGAGCTGTTGTTATGATGAAAATTGGAAATAATTCATTCAGTGGTCGATGCTATCCTTTCCCTATTCTTCTTTTATCATATATGTAGGACCCGTATGGCCTAATTTTCTGGGGACAGTCCTGGTTAGATCTTTTTCTTTTTAATAAAGGCAGTGGTCAAATTTTAGCTCCAGATCGACTGTAAGAACAAACCAGCAATACCAAGAGGACCCACAGACCCTCTGAAGGAAGCAACGGCTCCTGCAGTACCCAGGAGACACCTCAAATACTGTGAATGCCCCAATTGCAGAAGTGGGAAAGGGAGACCCTCCTCTCCCAAGCACACCCCCCCCAGTGGAGAAACTGAAGGTCTGTTTGTGGGAGAAGTTTCCAACCTTACCTGGAGCTGAGTTAATTTAGAGAGCCGAGCAAAATACAGGGGGTAGAGGAAGTAGCAGAAAGGCCCAGGGAGCTCGCTGGGTCCCCAAGCAGCCCATTCCTGCCTGTCACCACAGGAATCCATTGTGGGGGCAGCCAGAGAAGCAGAGGGTAAAACTCCACACAGAGAAGGAAATCTCTAGCTGGACTTTGTAACAATTTCAATGGGGCGAGAAGCCTCCTGGCCAGAACTTGGGAGAGGGCGCAAATCCCGTGTGCAGAATCCACAGAGGGTAAGAACCAAGCTCGTTTCTTTCACAGCTGGGAAGCAGGTAGCCTGGGGCAAGTTTTCAAGCCTGTCTCACCCACCACCTGGAAACAGACTTGGGGGCTGTGGTGGGGGGCATGGTGGGAGTGAGACTGGCCCTTCGGTTTGTGTGGGAGCTGGGTGATACTTGTGACTGCCAGCTTTCCCTCACTTCCCTGACAACCTGCATGACTCAGCAGAGGCAGCCATAATCCTCCTAGGTACATAACTCCAGTGACCTGGGAATCTCACCCTCATCCCCCACGACAGTCACAGCAAGACCTGCCCAAGAAGAGTCTGAGCTCAGACACATCTGTCCCTGCCCCGACCTGATGTTCCTTCCCTACCCACCCTGGTATCTGAACAAAAAGGGGATATAATCTTGGGAGTTCTAGGGCCCCGCTCACCACAAGTTCTTTTCCATACTACCACAACTGATGCTCTCTGGAAAGCTCCACCTCCTGGCAGGAGGCCAACCAGCAAAAAAATAGAGCATTCAACCACCAAAGCTAAGAAGCCTCACAGAGTCCATTGCACCCCCCTCCCACCTCCACTGCAACAGGTGCTGGTATCCACAGCCGAGAGACCCATAGACGGTTCACATCACAGGATTCTGTGCAGGCAACCCCCAGTACCAGATTGGAGCTGGGTAGACTCACTGGGTGGCTAGACCCAGAAGAGAGAAAACAATCACAGCAGTTTGGCTCACAGGAAGCCACATCCATAGGAAAAGGGGGAGGGTACTACCTCAAGGGAATACCCTGTGGGACAAAAGAATCTGAACAACGGCCTTCAGCCCTAGACCTTCCCTTTGACAGAGCCTACCCAAATGAGAAGGAACCAGAAAACTAACCCTAGTAATATGACAAAACAAAAGCTCTTTGACACCCACAAAAAAATCACACTAGTTCACCAGCAATGGATTCAAACCAAGAAGAAATCCCTGATTTACCTGAAAAAGAATTCAGGAGGTTAGTTATTAAGCTAATCAGGCAGGCACCAGGGAAAGGCAAAGCCCAATGCAAGGAAATCCAAAAAATGATACAAAAAGTGAAGGGAGAAATACTCGAGGAAATGGAGAGCTTAAAGAAAAAAGAAAAAAAAATCAAGAAATTTTGGACACACTTTAAGAAATACAAAATGCTCTGGAAAGTCTCAGCAATAGAATTGAACAAATAGAAGGAAGAAATTCAGAGCTTGAAGACAAGGTCTTCAAATTAACCCAATCTAATAAAGACAAAGAAAAAAGAATAAGAAAATATGAACAAAGCTTCCAAGAAGTCTGGGATTATGTTGTGACGAAACCTAAGAATAATCAGTGTTCCTGAGGAAGAAGAGAGTTCAAAAAGCTTGGAAGACATATTTGGGGAAATAATCATGGAAAACTTATCTGGCCTTGCGAGAGACCTAGACATCCGAATACAAGAAGCACAAAGAACACCTGGGAAATTCATCACAAAAAGATCATTGTTTAGGTACATTGTTGTTAGGTTATCCAAAGTTAAGATGAAGGAAAGAATCTTAAGAGCTGTGAGACAGAAGCACCAGGTAACCTATAAAGGAAAACCTATCAGATTAACAGCAGATTTCTCAGCAGAAACCCTACAAGCCAGAAGGGATTGGGGCCCTATCTTCAGCCTCCTCAGACAAAACAATTATCAGCCAAGGATTTCATATCCAGTGAAACTAAGCATCATATATGAAGGAAAGAGACAGTCTTTTTTCAGACAAACAAGTGCTGGGAGAATTCACCATTACCAAGCCACCACTACAAGAACGCTAAAAGGAGTTCTAAATCTTGAAACAAATCCTGGAAACACAACACATCAAAACAGAACGTCTTTAAAGCATAAATCACACAGGATCTATAAAATGAAAATACAAGTTAAAAAGCAAAAACAAAAACCAAAAAACCAAAATACACAGGCAACATAGAGCATGATGAATGCAACGATACCTCACATTTCAATTATAATGTTGAATGTAAATGGCCTAAATGCTCCACCTAAAAGATATACAACCACAGAATTGATAAGAACTCACCAACCATCTGCTGCCTTCAGGAGACTCACCTAACACGTAAAGACTCACATAAACTTAAAGTAAAGGGGTGGAAAAAAGCATTTCATGCAAATGGACACCAAAAGTGAGCAGGATGGCTATTCTTACAACAGACAAAACAAACTTTAAAACAACAGCAGTTAAAAGAGACAAAGAGGGACATTTTATAATGGTAAAAGGCCTTGTCCAACAGGAAAATATTACTATCCTAAATATATATGCACCTAACACTGGAGCTTCCAAATTTCTAAAACAATTACTAATAGACCTAAGAAATGAGAGACAGCAACACAGTAAGAGTGGGGGACTTCAGTACTCCACTGACAGCACTAGACAGGTCATCAAGACAGAAAGTCAACAAAGAAACAATGGATTTAAACTACAACTTGGAACAAATGGACTTAACAGATATGTACAGAACATTTCATGCAACAAACACAGAATACACATTCTATTCAACAGTTCATGGAACTTTCTCCAAGGTAGACCTTAGGATAGGCCATAAAATGAGCCTCAATAAATTTAAGAAAATCAAAATTATATCAAGCACTCTCTCAGACCACAGTGGAAAAAAATGGAAATAAACTCTCAAAGGAACCATCGAAACCATGCAAATATCTGGAAATTAAATAACTTGCTCCAATGAGCATTGGGTCAAAAACAAAATCAAGATGGAAATTAAAAAATTATATGAACTGAATGATAATAATGACACAACTTACCAAAACCTCTGGGATAAAGCAAAAATGGTGCTAGGAGGAAGGTTCATAGCCCTAAATGCTGACATCAAAAAGACTAAAAGAGCACAAACTGACATTCTAAGGTCACACCTCAAGGAACTAGAGAAACAAGAACAAACCAAGCCCAAACCCAGCAGAAGAGAGAAGTAACTAAGATCAGAGCAGAACCAAAGGAAATTGAAACAATAACAACAACAAAAATACAAAAGATAAATGAAACAAAAAGCTGGTTCTTTGATAAGGTAAGTAAAATTGATGGACCATTAGCAAGATTAACTGAGAAAATAAGAAAATCCAAATAATTTCACTAATAAAACAGGAGATATTACAACTGACCACTGAAATACAAAGGATCATTTAAAGCTACTATGAACACCTTTATGCACATAAACTGGAAAACCTAGAAGAGACGGATACATTCTTGACAAAACACAACCCTCGTAGCTTAAACCAGGAAGAATTAGATACCCTGAACAGTCCAATAACAAGCAGCGAGATTGAAATGGTAATTAAAAAATTACCAACAAAAAAAAGTCCAGGACCAGATGGATTCACAGCAGAATTCTACCAGACATTCAAAGAAGAATAGATACCAATCCTCTTGACACTATCCCACAAGATAGAGAAAGAAGGAACCCTCCCTAATTCATTCTATGAAGCCAGCATCACCCTAATACCAAAATCAGGGAAGGATATAACCATAAATGAAAACTACAGACCAATATCCTTGATGAACATAGATGCTAAAATCATTAATAAAATACTAGCTAACTGAATCCAACAACATATCAAAAGATAATCCACCATGATTAAGTGGGTTTCACACCAAGGATGCGGGGATGGTTTAACATACACAATTCAATAAATGTGATACACCACACAAACAGAATTAAAAACAGAAATCACGTGATCATCTCAATAGATGCAGAAAAAGCATTCAGCAATATCCAGCATTGCTTTATGATTAAAACTCTCAGCAAAATGGGCAGACAAGGGACATACTTCAATGTAATAAAAGCCATCTCTGACAGACCCACAGCTAACATAATACTGAGTAGGGAAAAGTTGAAAACATTCCCTCTGAGAACTGGAACAAGACAAGGATGCCCATTCTCACCACTCCTCTTCAACGTAGTACTGGAAGTCCTAGCCAGAGCAATCAGACAAGAGAAAGAAAGAAAGGGCATCCAAATTGGTAAAGAGAAAGTCAAACTGTCACTGTTTCCTGATGATATGATTGTTTACCTTGAAAACCCTAAAAACTCCTCCAGAAAGCTCTTAGAACTGATAAAAGAATTCAGCAAAGTTTCTGGATACAAGATTAATGTATACAAATCGGTAGCTATTGTATATACCAATAGCAACCAAGCAGAGAATGAAATAAAGAACTCACCCCCTTTTACAATAGCTGAAAAAAAAAAAAAAGAAATATACCTAAGCAAGGAGTCGAAATACCTCTACAGCAAAACTACAAAACACTGCTGAGAGAAATCGTAGATGACACAAACAAATGGAAACATCCCACGCTCACGAATGGGTAGAATCAATATTGTGAACATGACTGTACTGCCAAAAGCAATCTACAAATTCAATGCAGTCCCCATCAAAATACCACCATCATTCTTCACAGAATTAGAAAAAGCAATTGTAAAATTCATATGGAACCAAAAAAGAGCCCTCATAGCCAAAGCAAGACTATGCAAAAAGAACAAATCTGGAAGCATCACACTACCTGATTTCAAACTATACTATAAGGCCATAGTCACCAAAACAGCATGGTACTGGTATAAAAATAGGCACATAGATCAATAGAATGGAATAGAGAACCTAGAAATAAACCCAAATACTTACAGCCAACTGATCTTTGACAAAGCAAACAACATAAAGTGGGGGAAAGAACACCCTTTTCAACAAATGGTGCTGGGAGAATTGGATAGCCACATGTAGGAGAATGAAGCTGGATCCTCATCTCTCACCTTATACAAAAATCAAGTCAAGATGGATTAAGGACTTAAACCTAAGATCTGAAGCTTTTAAAATTCTAGAAGATAACATTGGAAAAATTCTAGACATTGGCTTAGGCAAGGATTTCATGACCAAGAAACCAAAAACAAATATGACAAAAACAAAGATAAATAGCTGGGACCTAATTAAACTAAAGAGCTTTTGCATGGCAAAAGGAACAGTTAGCAGACTAAACACAACCCACAGAGTAGGAGAAAATATTCACAATTTATACATCTGACAAAGTACTAATATCCATAATCTACAATGAACTCAAACAAATCAGTAAGAAAAAAACAATCGCATCAAAAAGTGGATTAAGGACATGAATAGAAAATTATCAAAAGAAGATATACAAATGGCCAACAAACACATGAAAAAATGCTTAACACCATTAATGATCAGGGAAATGCAAATCAAAACCACAATGCAGTACCACCATAGTCCTGCAAGAATGGCCATGATAAAAAAGTCAAATAACAGTAGATGTTGGCATGGATGTGGTGATCAGGGAACACTTCTACACTGCTGGTGGGAATGTAAAGTAGTATAGCCACTGTGGAAAACTGTGTGGATATTCCTTAAAGAACTAAAAGTAGAACTTCCATTTCATCCAGCAATCCCACTACTGGATATCTACCCAGAGGAAAAGAAGTCATTATTCAAAAAAGACACTTGCACACACATGTTTATAGGAGCACAATTCACAACTGCAAAATTGTGGAACCAACCCAAATGCCCATCAATCAACGAGTTGATAAAGAAACTGATACACACACACACACATATGATGGAATACTTCTCAGCCATAAAAAGGAATGAATTAACAGCATTTGCAGTGACCTGGATGAGACTGGAGACTATTATTCTAAGCAAAGTAACTCGGGAATGGAAAACCAAACATCATATGTTCTCACTGATATGTGGGAGCTAAGCTATGAGGACACAAAGGCATAAGAATGATTCAGTGGATTTTGGGGACTTAGGGGGAAGAAGAGGAGTGGGGCTGAGGAATAAAAGACTAAAAATATGGTGCAGTGTATACTGCTCAGGTGATGGGTGCACCAAAATCTCACAAATCACCACTAAAAAACTCACTTATGTAACCAGATACCACCTGTACCCCAATAACTTATGGAAAAAAAAATAAAATTAAGCAAACTGAAACCATAACAAAAAAGTAAAGGCAGTGCATTAAATTCATAATACAATCCAATTTAATTTTTATATATTTATAATATTTTTCATATAATCATTCTCAAATTTTTTTTTAGGCACCATATTTGAATTTTGGATCCAGAAAGCATGGTCATTGTATCTATACCCCTTAACACAGGCTTTATCTGCATCTTCCACCTGCTACCTGCTCCTAGCAGCTGCATCTTTAACCTGCTCCTAGCAAACATCATTTGGCCTATGTCTAGATTGATAGGTGATGATGCCTATGTGTAGAGATTTAAAGATCGAAGCTAGCAGGATTCATTCTTTTGAGTTAGAATTTTATTAAATATAAATTATAAAGTAAAACCTGAAGCCTTATCAAACATTTAAAACAAAATTTGAGGATTCTGGGAAGATAATGGAGAAGAAAACACCAGAAATCTGTCTCCCCACTTAGGTAAAAATTATAGTAGTAGAACCTCTCTGATATAACTATTTTGGAACTCTGGGTCTATTGAAGGCTTGCAACAGCCAGGGAAAAGCTTGGATAGTAAATTGTGGTTCATTTTGGTCAATTTTAGCTCTTAGTACAGTAGCAGCTACCCATCCCCCATCCCCTATCCCTCTGGCAGGTGGGTGTGCACATGTTCCTGGAGCAGCTTGCATGCAGGTTGTGGGAGCCAGGGTGAATAAAAAAAGACTGTGTCCTCCAAATAGTGGAGATCTGTGCTTTGATTGCTAATTGCTGCTTCTGATTACAGAGGTTCAGAGGTAGGTGGACATTGTGGTTGCACCTCCCTCCATTGTTGCAAGCCCCCCCCATCCCCCGGCTGAAGTGACTTCCGGGTTATTTAAAAGGCTGGTGCCTTTTTGTTTTTTTTGTGCCCTTCATTTTTCTCTTTTCCCCACTTTAGGAGCCAGACACTGAAGACTATGACGTTCAAAAGTAACCTCATATACAAGATGAATTAGAAAGTTACAGTGCATGTGTAGGGGAAGGTACAAGCTCTGAAAATACCCTAATTTTATACCTCAGACTGATCCTCAGCACAGGGACAGCTTACAACAAAAATAAAAACACAGAACAACAAAGCCTGGAGAGAGAGTATCTGACTTTTAGACTTACCAGATTATTAGATTAAAATGTCCAGTTTTCAACAAAAATCACAAGAGATAGAAAGAAACAGGAAATTATGGCCCATTCTATGGAAAAAAGCAAACAAACAGAAACTGTCCCTGAAAAAGACCTGTTGGCAGATTTACTAGACAAAAAGTTTAACACACTGTCTTAAAGATGCTCAAAGACCACATGATCCAGCAATCCTACTCCTAAGTATATACCCCAAAGAAAGGAAATTAGTATATGAAAGTGATATCTGCACTCTCACGTTTATTGTAGCAGTATTTACAATAGCCAAGATTTGGAAGCAACCTACACAATGGAGTACATTCAGCCATACAAAAGAATGAGATCCTGTCATTTGCAACAACATGGGTGAAACTGGAGGTCGTTATGTTAAGTGAAATAAGCCAAACTTTGCATGTTCTCACCCATGGGAGCTAAACATTAAAGCAATTGAACTCATGGAGATAGCAGAATGATAGTTACCAGAGGCTGGGAAGGGTAGTAGGGTGGGGGTGGGGGCATGGGGGTAAGGGAGGGGAAATTGGGTATGGCTAATGGGTACAAAAAAATAGAATGAACAAGACAGTATTTGCTAGCACGACAGGGTGACAGTAGTAAAAAGCAATTGTACATGTAAAAATAACTAAAAGTGTATAATTGGATTGTTCATATCACAAAGTGAGGGACTAAGTGGCTAAGTTGGCTGGAAATCCTGGGTCAATAGGGACATCCCTAAGGGGACTTTCCCCTAAGCCAAAATGAGTCACAGTTGCAAGCTAAGGGATTGAAACTTCAACCAATCATATAGGGAGTTTAAGCTCTAGCTGCAGCCTGATGTTTTTAACCAGTCAGGCCCACCAACCCACAAGTGGATTGAAAAATAAGCTAATTCTATAGGAATTAGGAAAAAAGAAAAGAGGATGGGGTTATAAGGGGATATAAGCATAAGACATGCAAGCCCAAAACGGCAACGCTTCCGGGTCCCATTCCACAGTGTGGAAGCTTTACTTTTGCTTTCACTTTACTTTCACTTTCGCTTTAATAAATCTTGTGGTGGCTCATGGTGTAATCCCAGCACTTTGGGAGGCCGAGGTGGGCGGATCACCTGAGGTCAGGAGTTCGAGACCAGCCTGACCAACATGGGGAAACCCCATCTCTACTAAAAATACAAAAATTAGCCAGGCATGGTGGCACATGCCTATAATCCCAGCTACTTGGGAAGCTGAGACAGGAGAATCACTTGAACCCGAGAGGCAGAGGTTGCAGTGAGTCAAGATTGCACCACTGCACTCCAGCTTGGGTGACAGATTGAGACTGTCTCAAAAAAAAAAAAAAAAAAATCTTGCTGCTGCACACGCTTTGGGTCTGTGCGTTTCTCTAATCGAGCTGTAACACTTGCTGCAGTGGTCCACGGCTTCATTCCTTGAAGCCCGTGAGACCATGAATGCTTCAATCGAGAAAAACCTGTATCAGAAGAAGACTTCTTATCTCAAAAGGATAAATGCTTGAGGTGGGGGATACCCCATTTGTGATTACTACAGATGTGATTACTATGCGTACCCCAGATGTGATTACTATGCATTGCATGCCTGTATCAAAATATCTCATGTATTCCATAAATACACCTAATGTGTTCCCACAAAAATTAAAAATAAAAATTTAATTAAAAAAGAACTAACTAAAGATGCTCAAAGAACTAAAGGAAGACATGGAAACAGTTAAGAAAACTATGTATAACAAAATAGGAATATTAAGAGAAAACCCAGGAAGGAAAAAGAAATTCTGAAGCTGAAAAGTTCAGTAATTGAAATAAGAAATTTATTAGAGGGATTCAAAGGCAGATTTGAGCAAGCAGAAGAAAATCAGCAAACTCAAAGATAGGACAATGGAAATTAGCAAGTCTGAGGAACAGAAAGGAAAAAGATTGAAGAAAAGTAAGCACAGCCTAGGAGTCCCATGGGACAATATCAAGCAGGCCAATATATACATTGTAGGAGTTCTAGCGGAAGAGAGAAAGGAGCAGAGAGAATATTTGGAAGAAACAATGGCTGAAAACTTTTCAAGTTTGATAAAATACATGAATATAAACATCCAAGGAGCTCAACAAACTCCAAGTATGATGAACTCAAAGATAGCCACATTGAGACATGTTATAATCAAACCGTCAAAAGACAAACACAGGCCTTTGTCTCTCACTGCAGCCAGAGCTCCCAGTCTTGTGTTCACTTCTCTGTTTCTTCTGCTTCTAGAGGCCCAGCCTCTGTTGCCCTGTGACCTGCAGGTATTGGGAGATCCACAGCTAAGACACCAGGACCCCCTGGAAACCTAGAAATGAGATCATTGACGTTTAGGGATGTGGCCATAGAATTATCTCTGGAGGAGTGGCAATGCGTGGACACTGCACAGCAGAATTTATGTAGGAATGTGATGTTAGGGAACTGCAGAAGCCTGGTCTTCCTGGGTATATTGCTGTCTCTAAGCCAGACTTGATCACCTGTCTGGAGGAAAAAAGAAAAAAAAAAAAAAAAGAAAAAAAAGCCCTGGATTATGAAGAGATAATCCAAACCAACTGGGGGTTGGTAGCCAAACCCCTGGTTATACGTTTTTATTTTGTCTAAGACCTTTGGCCAGAGTAGGACATGGAAGTTTTTTCCAAAAAGTTTTACTGAGAAGATATGGAAAATGTGAATATTAGAATTTACAGTTAAGAAAAGCTATAAAAGTTGGATGAGTGTGAGGTGCACAAAAAAGGTCATAATGAACTTAACCAGTGTTTGACAATTAACCAGAGCAAAATATTTAAATGTGATAAATGTGTGAAAGTTTTTTAAATAAAATTTCAAATTCAAATAGATATACTAGAAAGGAATTTTTCACATGTAAAGAGTGTGTCAAACATTTTGCCTGCTTTCACACCTAATTCAACATAAAATAATTTATACTAAAGACAATTCCTACAAATGTAAAGAATGTGGCAAAGCCTTTAACTGGTCCTCAGGCCTTACTAAACATAAGATAATTCATACTGGAGAGAAACCCTACAAATGTGAAGAATGTGGCAAAACTTTTTAACCAATCCTTGCACCTTACTATTCATAAGATAATTCACATACTGGAGAGAAACCCTACAAATGTGAAGAATGTGGCCAATTTTTTAACTGATCCTTACACCTTACTATACATAAGTAATTCGTATGGGAGAGAAACCCTACAAATGTGAAGAATATGGCAAAGCTCTTAACCAATTCTCAAACCTTACTAAACACAAGAAAATTTATACTAAAGAGTAACCCTCCAAGTGTGAAGAATGTGGCAAATCCTTCAGCAAATCCTTAATTCATAAGAGACACAAGATAATTCATACTGGAGAGAAATTCTACAAACCTGAAAGATGTGACAATGCTTTTGGCAACACTTCAAACTTTTCTAAACAAAATAAATCATACTGATGAGAAATTCTAGAAATGTGAAGAACGTGACAAGCCTTTAAATGGTTGTCACACTTGATTGTAGGTTGGATAATTCATAGTGGAGAAAACTATTACAAATGTGAAGAATGTGGCAAAACTTTTAACCAATCCTCACACCTTATTGCACAGAAAAGCATTTATACTTGAGAAAAATTTACAAACAAAAAGAATATAAAAAAAACCATTAATATCTGTTTACATCTTAATATCAGAGAGTTCATACTTAGTGAAAGCATTATAAGTGCAATTACTGTAAAAAATTTTTTTCAGAAAATATAAGCTTTTATTTTTTTATTTTTATTTTTATTTTTTGAGATGGAGTCTCGCTGTGTCGCCCAGGCTGGAGTGCAGTGGCGCGATCTCAGCTCACTGCAAGCTCCACCTCCCAGGTTCACGCCATTCTCCTGCCTCAGCCTCCCGAGTAGCTGGGACTACAGGCGGCCACCACCGCGCCTGGCTAATTTTTTGTATTTTTAGTAGAAACGGGGTTTCCCCGTGGTCTTGATCTCCTGACCTTGTGATCCGCCCGCCTCGGCCTCCCAAAGTGCTGGGATTACAGGTGTGAGCCACCACGCCTGGCCCAATATAAGCTTTTAAAGTGAAGAAAAGTATGTATTTTGAAGGCAAACATTATAGATATAAAGAAGGTTGTAGCACCTTTACTTGTATCACAGATCTTATTGTACATATTTTTACTACAGGAAAAGCCTAAAGCAGTTGCGTAAACTTTGTTCAACATCAAATAATTTATATTGAAGAAGAACCCCACAAATGTAATAAATTTGGAAAAACATTTTTTCAATAACTACAGCTAAAAAAATACCAGAGAGTTTACATTAAAATATAATTTTGCAGATGCCGTAAACTATGTAAATATTGGAGAATTCACAGTAGAAATAACTAAGGCACTGACAGTTCAGACATTACACTAAATCAGAGTACTGAGTAGAGAAAATAATCCAAAACTAAAGTTGGTAGACAAATTATTTGTATATAACTTAAAAAGGAGTAGAATATTTTTTGAAGAGTTATGATTACATTTAAAGTATACTTTTTTGAAAAATCTGCTATTTTTTAAAAAAATTGAATAATGATATAATTCAACTCTAAAATTACTTCATGCTGTTTCTTCATTCCTATTGTGTTTACATGTGAAAGCATGCGATAAATTGTTTCTGCATTAAAGATATGACAGATTCTTTTTTATTAGGTGGGCATTATTTATGACCTTTTCTATGGGGGAGTAATGACATTAAAATGTAAAATGCATGATGAATATCTTAAAAAGGCTCTTTGTGGTTATTTAGTGATACATTAGGTGGGTTTTCAGAGTAATATTCTTCTACATTATCATGAGAGAAAAACATTCTTAATTCTAGTTAAAATTATGTTAAAATTAATTAAATTAGTATATTATTTTACTAATTGTACTTTTATGTAATAAAATGCAGTACACACACAAATACAAAGAGAATTCTGAAAGCAGAAAGAGAAAGTTGACTTGTTGCATAAAAAGGCTAATCTTCAATAAGATTATTAGCATATTTCTCATCAGAAACTTTTGAGAACAGAACAGAATGGACTAATATATTTAAAGTGCTAAAAGGATAAAACTGGCAACCAAGAATCCTATATCTGGTAAAACTGCCCTTCAAAAGTGAGTAAGAAATTAAGACACTCCCAGATAAACAAAAGCAGAGGCAGTTCACTACCATTAGATCTGTCCTGCGAGAAATGCTAAAAGAGTCCTGCAGGTCGAAATCAGATGACTAGATAGTAACATGAAGCCATATGAAGTAATAAAGATTTCAGTTAAGGTAAATACATGGGCAATCATAAAAGCCACTATTATTGTAAAAATGATGTGTAATTTTACTTTTTGCTTTCTACATGATTTAAGAGACTAATACATTAAAAAAACAATGATTACTCTAAAAGTATTATTGTAATTTGGTTTGTAACTCCACATTTTGTTTCCTACATAATTTAAGAGATTTATTCATTAAAAATTTTTAATTTATGTTTTTGGGCCCACACTAATGAAGATGTAATTTTGCAACATCAACAATGGAAAGGGGGGCCGGGTGCGGTGGCTCAAGCCTGTAATCCCAGCACTTTGGGAGGCTGAGACGGGTGGATCATGAGGTCATGAGATCGAGACCATCCTGGCTAACACGGTGAAACCCCGTCTCTACTAAAAAATGCAAAAAACTAGCTGGGCGAGGTGGTGGGCGCCTGTAGTCCCAGCTACTCAGGAGGCTGAGGCCAGAGAATGGCGTGAACCCAGGAGGCAGAGCTTGCAGTGAGCTGAGATCCGGCCACTGCACTCCAGCCTGGGCGACAGAGCGAGACTCCGTCTCAAAAAAAAACCAAAAAACAAAAAAACAAAAAAACAATGGAAAGGGATGAGGATAGAGCTGTTACAGAAATAGAGTTTCTGTATGTTATTAAAGTTAATCTAGTATAAATGCAAATTAGAGTGTTATAACTTTATGACGTTAAATGTGATTTGCATGGTAACCACAGAAAAAATAGCTAAAGAATATACACAAAAGGAAATGAGAAAGGAATTTAAAGATTTCACTACAAAAATGAACTGAACAGAAAAGAAGATAGTAATGCATGAAATGCATAAAAAAGCTATAAGGCATATAGAAAGCAAATAGCAAATTGACAGAAGTCCCTTCTTATGAGCAATTACTTTAAATGTAAATGAATTAAACTCTTCAAGCCATAAGGATTTAACTATATACTGCTTACAAGAGACTCACCGTGGATCCAAAGACACAAAAAGATTGAAAGCAAAAGGACAGAAAAGGTTATTCCATGCAAATAGTAATTAAAAGAGAGCAGAGGTGGCTATACTAATATCAGACAAAATAGACTAAATAAAAAATGTTACTCGAGACAAGGACAGTGTATATCAATAAAAAGGTTCAATACAGCAAGAAGAGATAACAATGATAAGCATTTATACAACTAGTGACAAAGTATAAGAAGCAAAAATTGACAGACTCAAAGCGAGAAATAGTTCTACAATAATGGTTGGAAACGTCAATATTCCCCTTCTGAATAATAGATAGACCAGCCAGCCAAATGATAAGAGTGAGATAGATATACATATATATGGCACTGTACCTCAAAACAGGAGCATAAGCACTCTTCTCAAGGGACACTGGAAGGATAGACCATATGTTAGGCCACAAGTGAAGTCTCAGTAGGTTTAAAAAGATAGATGTCATACAAAGTGTCTTCTCTATCCATGATAGGGTAAAGCTAGAAAGCAACAACAGATGGAAAACTGGAAAATTTACAAATCTGTGGAAATTAAACAACCAATGGATCAAAGAAAAAATCACAAGGAAATTTGAAAATGCTCAGGGATGAATGAAAAAACACTATATACCGAAATCTTTGGGACACAGTAAAAACAGTGCTAAGGAGGAAAATTATAGTTGTAAATGCTTACAATAAAAAGCAAGGTAGGCCAGGTGTGGTGATTTATGCCTGTAATACAAAAATACTTTGGGAAGCTGAGGCAGGAGGGTTGCTTGAGGCCAGGAGTTTGAGACCAGCCTGGGCAACATAGCAAGAACCTATCTATACAAAAACAAAAACAAAACCATAAACCCCAAACCAAAAATTAGCCAGGTGTGGTCATCAATGCCAGTAGTCCTAGCTATCAGGAGGCTGAGATGGGAGAATCACTTGAGCCCAAGAGTTGGAGGCTGCAGTGAGCTTTGATCATGCCACTGCACTCCAGCCTAGGTGACAGACCCTGACTCAAAACAAAACAAACAAACAAAACAAAACAAACAAAAGAAAGCAAGGTAATCCTAAGTCAACAACCTAGCTTTACCATTTAAGGAACTAGGAAAAGAAAAACCAATTAAACCCAAAGTCAGTTGAAGGAAGGAAATAATAAAGATTAGAGCAGAGAAAAATGAAACAGAGAATAGAAAAATAATAGAAAAAGTAATAAAGTCAGGCTGGACATGGTGGCTCATGTCTGTAATTCCAGCACATTGGGAGGCCGAGGCAGGTGGATCATTTGGACCCAGGAGTTCAAGACCAGCCTGGTCAACATGGTGAAACCCCGTCTCTACAAAAAATACAAAAATTAGTCAGGCATGGTGTTGTGTGCCTTTAGTCCCAGCTACTCAGGGGGCTGAGGTGGGAGGATGGCTTGAGCCTGGGATGTGGAGGTTGCAGTGAGTCAAGATCATGCCACTGCACTCCAGCTTGGTTGACAGAGACAGACTCTGTATCAAAAAACATATATACATACACACACACACACACACACACACACACATATAATGAAATTAAAATCTGTTTCTTTGGAAAGATCAACAAAATTGATGAAACTTTACCTAGATGGACTAAGAAAAAAAGGAGTCAGATTACTAAAATCAGAAATGAAAGTGGGACATTACTACTGTTTCTACAGAAATAAAAATGATTATAAGAGAGTACTATGAACAATTGTATGCTAACAGATTTGATAACCTAGATGAAATGGACAAATTCCTAGAAACACCAAAACCTACCAAGACTAAACCACAAAAATACAGAAAACCTGAATAGACCTGAAACTAATAGATTGGTATGTAATAATCAGCCCCCCAACCAAGAAAAGGCCTGGACCTATGGCTTCCCCTGCAAATTTTACCAAAAATTTAAAGAAAAACTAATATCAGTCCTTCTCAAACCCTTTCAGAAAATTGAAGAGAAAGGAACACTTCCTTACTTATTCAGTGAGGTCAGAATTACCCTGATACAAAAGTCAAAGACTCCACAGGAAAAGAAACTGTAGACCAATGTTCCTTATGAACATTGATGCAAAAAACCTCAACAAAATACTAGCAAACTAAACCCAGCAGCATAATAAGTGGATTATACCATGACCAAGGGGGATACATTCTTGATATGCAAGGATGCCTTAACAGATGAAAATTCACCACTGTAATACATAACATTAACAGAATGAAGGAAAAGAAACACATGATCATTTCAATTATTACAGAAAAGGCATATGACAAAATTCAACACACTTTCATGATAAAAACACTCAACATGCTAGGAATAGAGAGAAACTACCTTAACATAATAGAAGCCATATGAAAACTCATACAGAACATCATAATCAATGGTAAAAGACTGAAAGTGTTTCCTCTAAGATCAAAAAGAAGGTATGGACGCCCACTTTTACTACTTCTATTCAACATAGTGCTGGAAGTTTTAGCAAGAGCAATTAGGTAAGACAAAGGCATCTAACGAAAGGCATCCTAATTAGAAAGGAATAATTAAAATTGTTTATGCTCACAAATGATGTTTATCTTCTATTATATTTCTGCCCACAGATAATATGAAAAACTTAAAGATTCTACAAGGAAACTATTAGAACAAATAAATAAATTAAGCAAAATAGTAGGATACAAAATTAATAAAAACCAGCTGCACTTCTACACATTAATAATAAACTGTCTGGGCTGGGCACTGTGGATCACACCTGTAATCTCAGCACTTTGGGAGGCTGAGGTAGGTGGATCACTTAATCTCAGGAGTTCAAGACCAGCCTCGGCAACATGGTGAAACCCTGTCTGTACAAAAAACTGCTAAAGTTAGCAGGGTGTTGTGGTGTGTGCCTGTAATCCCAACTACCCGGGAGGATGAGGTGGGAAGATTGGTTGGGCTGCAGTAAGCCGTGATCATGTCATTGCACTCCAGCCTGGAAAACAGAGTGGGACTCTGTCTCAAAGAACCCCAAAAACCAGTCTGAAAAGGAGATTAAGTAAGTAATTCCGTTTAAAATAGTATCAACAAGAATAGATTATTTAGGAATTAACCAAGAAGGTAAAAGACATGTGAAAAAAAAATGAAAACTAGAAAATATTTCTGAGAGAAATTAGAGAAGATGTAAACAAATGGAAAGACACCATGCTCATGGGTTGGCAGGCTTAATATCATTAAGATGTCAATACTGGCCCAAGTGTTCTATGTATTTAATGCAATCCCTGACAAAACTCCAATGAGTTTTTTTTGCAGAAATAGAAAAACCCATTCTAAAATTAATATGGCATGGTGGCTCATACCTGTAATCTCTACACTTTGGGAGGCTGAGACAGAAGGATCACTTCAGCTCACGAGGTTGAGGCTGCCGTGAGCCAAGATCGCATCACTGCACTGCAGCCTCTGCAACAGAGTCAGAGTTTGTCTAAAAAAAAAAAAAAAAAAAAAAATTAAAATAAAATGAACATGGAATATCAAGGGACCAAAATAGCCAAAACAACCCTGTAAAAGAGCAAAACTGGAGGATTCACACTTCCTGATTTTCAAAATTTGCCAGAAAGCTACACTAATCAAAACAGTGTAGTGGTGGCATACAGACATACATACAGACCAATGGGACAGACTAGGGAGTTCAGGAATATATCTTCACTTAAACGGTCAAATGATTTTCAACACTGGTGCTAAGACTCTTCAGTTGAGGCAAAGACAGTCTTTTCAACAAGTGGTATTGGGAAAACTGGATGTCCACATCCAAAAGAATAAAGCTGGATCCTTAGCTAACACCATATACAAAATTAACTCCAAATTGGGTCTGCTACCTAAATACAAGAGCTAAAATTATGAAACTCTTAAGAGGAAAACATATGGGAAACACTTCACAAAATTGGATTTGGCAATGATTGCTTGGATATGACAACAAAAGCATAAGGAAACGAGAAAAAACAGACAAATTGGACTTCATGAAAAAGACAACACACAGAATGGGAGAAAATATTTGCTAATCATGTATCTGATATGGGATTAATGGCCAGAATATATAGGCAACTCTTAAGACTCAAGAATAAATGCCAAACAACCTGATTCAAAAATGGGCAAAGGACTTGAATAGACATTTCTCCAAAGAAGATATACAAATGGCCAATAAGCACATGAAAAGATGCTCAACATCACTAATCATTGGGGAAATGCAAGCAAATTAAAACTATGAGATACCACCTCATACTTACTAGAATGGCTACTACCAAAATAGTAGTACAAACAGAAAATAAGTGTTGAAAAGGACATGGAGAAATTGGAGCCCTTGTGGATGGTTGGTGGGAATGTAAAATGATACAACTGCTATAGAAAACAGCATAGTGGTTTCCCAGAGTTAAAAATAGTTTTATCTGAAAGTCTTAATAAAGAAAAAAAGAGAAAGAAAAGTTAAAAGTAGAATTACCATAAGATCCTGAAATTCCACTTCTGGGTGTTACAAGAACTGAAAGTGGGATCTCAAAGACACATTTGTGCACCATATTCACAGCAGCACCATTCACAATAGCTAAACCACAGAGGCAACTCAAGTGTCCATTGATACATGCATGGATAAGCAAAATGTGGTATATCCACACAATGGAATATTATTTTCGTATAAAAAGGAAGGAAATTCTGACATACACTATGACATGGATGAACCTTAAAGACTTTATACTGAGTAAAATAATCCAGACAAAAAAGGACAAATATTGTATGATTCCATTTATATGAGGTACTTGTAGTAGTCAAAATATTAGAGACAGAAGGTGGTTCAGCGCTTCGGAGAGAACGGAATGGGGAGTTATTGTTTAATGGGTATAAGGTTTTAATTTTAAAAGATGAAAATAGTTCTGGAGATGGAGGGTGCTGGTGATTACATAAGAGTATGAATGTACTTAATACCACTGAACTGTACACTTAAAAATAGTTAAGATAGTAAGTTGACTTGCTATCTCCTCCTCGTACTCCAGGTTTCAGTTTAAATGTTACTTTTTCTGGACATTTTTTCTTGGCTTCCAACCTGGGTCTCAACACAGGTAATATAACCTCAAATACATGCTGTATTACACACCCCAGATCATCCTGCACTTCTTCCTTGATGAAGCTGTTCCCTATGGTGACAAAGACTCAGCCCTTGTTGGTCCTTCCTGTATCCCTGGTGCCTACATCAGCACATGACAGACAGTGAGTGTTTAATAAATACTTATTGAATGAGTACAGTGTCTATTTTTTTTTCTTCACATTGAGTCCCTTTTCATGCAGTGGTTGGGAGAATGAAGGTGTGTCCAGAATTGGTGGGTTCTTGGTCTCACTGACTTCAAGAATGAAGCCGTGGACCCTCACGGTGAGTGTTACCATTCTTAGAGATGGTGTGTCCGGAGTTTGTTCCTTCAGATGTTCAGATGTGTCTGGAGTTTCTTCTTTCTGGTGGGTTCGTGGTCTTGGTGACTTCTCAAGTGAAGCTGCAGACTTTCGCGGTGTTACAGCTCTTAAAGGCGGTGTGTCTGAAGTTGTTCGTTCCTTCTGGTGGGTTCGTGGTCTTGCTGGCTTTAGGAGTGAAGCTGCAGACCTTCGCTGTGTTACAGTTCATAAAGGTGGCGCGTCCGGAGTTGTTCGTCCCTCCCGGTGGGCTTGTGGTCTCGCTGGCTTCAGGAGTGAAGCTGCAGACCTTTATGGTGAGTGTTACAGCTCATAGAGGTGGCGCCCACCCAAAGGGTGAGCAGCAGCAAGATTTATTGCAAAAAGCGAAAGAACAGGCTTCCACAGCCCAGGCCGGGAAAGCGCCAAGAGCCAGCGAGGGCTGCTGGCATGTTGTCACCTCTCAAAGGGGAGCTGTAGTTTCCTAGTGAGCTCTGAGTCCAGCCACCTTGACTCTTCTGAGGCTCCTCAGGTCTTCCTACTAATAGGTGGCCCAGTTAGTAGGCTGCTTGGTCTGGCTTTGACCCTACAGATCCAGATTTGGAGTGTGCATATCACTTTGACCTTTGCTCTGGGACTCTGAATCGTTATGTTAGGAGAGTTTTTTTGGCTCGTTGTAATTTTTCCCCCTCTCGTATTTGACCACTTTGGTTGTGATTTGCTCTGGGACTCTGAATCGTTATGTTAGGAGAGTTTTTTTGGCCCCTTTGTAATTTTTCCCCCTCTCGTATTTGACCACTTTGGTTGTGAGGTAGCATGAATGCGATTAGCACTCAGAGAAGCTGCCACTTGCCACTTAGGGCATCACACAATTTTTGTTTTCCTTCTAACTTAACATTGGTACCTGTTGAATAAACAGTGTCGTTCAATAAAACTGCAGATATTCTACTTGGTAATTTCTGTGGAACCAAATTCAGCTCTTGGGGACCGTAATGCTTGCATTGCAAAAGTTAGAAGTAGAAATCAGCAGGGAAGAGAAAGAAGAAAGAGAATGATGAAAGAAAAATGCAGGCTTATTAGCAGAATGCTTGACTCTTGCTTCTCGAATATTTTAAATTGAAAAAAAAGTTAAAAAATTCACATGCAACATTATCATTAACATAAATTAACATTTATTAATTATACACTTAGGGCATTGCTCTGAAGTGAGTTTAATGAACAAATAACTAGGTTTGGTAATATCTTGGCTGAATATCACTATCCTCTTGAGAAGGTGAATAGTTGAAATAGCATGGTCTGATTGCTGCAGACTAACATTATTCTGTTTCATTCTTCACCCTGCTCTTCCTTCTCCCAAGGGCATAAATGAACAAAACAATGGTTTCTTAATTGTTTAGCACTCAATTTTCTGCCTAGCAAAAACTGTGTGGTTATGCCAGTTCTCACAGTTTTAGTTAAAATAGAAGATTATTGCAATTAGAATTCAGTGCATATTAACCTTTAATTCATTTCTACCAGTTTAAACAAACTCTATTGTAGAAAATTTCAAACATTTACAAAGCAAACCAAGTATAATAAATATCCTTGCACCCATGACTCAGGTTTGACAATTATCAACATTCTGCCATTTTGTTTAATCTATACTTTCAGCCACTACCCACATCACACTTATTTTTAAAAGGTAACTTTCACCTCTAGTGAGATACCTAAATAATAACTATATAATTTGGACAATATGTACATTTGTGTAACCCACATCATAAAATTTAGAACACCCCCATCACCTCAGAAAGTTCCTTCCTCTTTTTTCTCAGTTTCCTTCTTTCCCACCATCCAGCTAATCACTTTTCTAAACTTTTTCACCACGGATTGGTTTTGCCTGTTCTAGAATTTCATACACATGGAATCATTAAATATATTTTCTTTTGTATCAGGTTTCTTTTGCCCAGCATGTCTGTGAGTTTCATTGATGTTATTGCATTTATTAGTAATTCATTCTCTTTTTCTTGCAGAGACATGTCCCATGGTATGAATATATAACAATTTGCTTATTCATCCTTCTGTTTATAGATAATGGATTGTTTTTAGTTTTAGGTGTTGTAAATAAGGCAGTTAAGAACATTCTTGTACAAGTCTTTTTGTGGGTATGTTTTCCTTTCCACAAATAGTAACATACCTAGGATAGAATAGCAGAGTCAAAGGATATATGTGTATTTAACTTTAAATGAAACAGAAACCTTTTCCTAAAGTGGTTGTGTTATTTCAGATTCCTACCAGTAGTGTATATGAGTTCTATTTGCTTCACATTCTAACAAATATTGTCAGTTGTCTTTTTAATTTTAGTCATTCTAGTAGGTGTGTAGTGGTTTCTTATCATAGTTTCAATTTCTACTTCTTTGATGACTAATGATATTAAACAATTTTCTTGTGTTTATCAGACAATTTTAAATTTTAAAATAAATTTCCTTTGTAAAAGTGTCTGTTCAAATATTTTGCCCATTTTTTCTTGGATTGTTTTTCTTTTTACTGTTGAGTTACAAAAAACCTTTCTATTTTCACGTAAAAGTTTTTTTTGTATTAGATAAATGTTTCATGAATATTTTCTTCCAATCTGTGGCTTGCCTATTCATATTCTTAACATTTTCAGTGAGCAGAGGTCTTTAATTTTTAAGTCTAATTTACCAATTAAAACCATTTTATCGTTATTGATTTCTGTGTCCTAACACATTTTTGTCTACTCCTAGTTGTGAAAATAGTCTTTTACATTTTATTCTAAGAGCTTTATAGTTTTAGCTTTTATATTTAAGTTTGTAATATATATATGAAATTCATTTTTGTGTACGGTGTGAAGAGTTCAGGTTTACTCTTTTTCTTATAGCTGTCCAGATGTTCTAGAACCATTTGTTGAAAATACTTTCCTCATTGAATTGCTTTGGTGTCTGTTGCAAATCAATGGACTATGTATGTGTGGGTCTATATCCAGATTTTATATTTGGTTCTACTGATCTATTTATTTATGCTTAAGCCAGTAATACATTGTCTTGATTACTTTATAGTAAGTCTTAAGGTCAGAATTGTAAGTCCTTCAGCTTTATTTTTCTTTTACAAGGTTGTTTTGACCAGTCTACGTCTTCTTTATTTCTATACACATTTTAGAATCAACTTGTGAATTTCTATGAAAAAGCCTGCTGGGATTTATGACTGGGATTGCACTGAAGCTATAGATCAATTAGGGGAAAATTCTTACCTTAACAACATCAAGTCTTCCAAATTATGAACATTCAAATTAATGAACAGAGAATATGTCTCCATTTATTTAAATCTTCCTTATTTTTTTTTAGCAATTAAAAATTTTATTTTTCTTGTTTATTTATTTAAGACAGAGTCTTGCTCTGTTGCCCAGTTTGGAGTGTGGTGGTACAATCATAGCTTACTGTAACCGTGAACTCTGAGGCAAGAGGGCTCAAGTGATCCTCTTGCCTCAGCCTCCTGAGTGGGTGGGATACAGCTGTATGCCACCACATCTGGCTAGTTAAAAATTTTGTTTTGAGAACTGTTTGGAGGGTCTATCTAGCAAGGGGGTGCAGCTACTCCTATACCCTTGACCAAAGACCAGTCCTCCTCTATCCGGGATGGTCGTCCTCTTTGACTGAGTGCACAGCTTTGGGAGGGACATACATGGAGCAGTGAGGGAGGAAGGGGACACCCGCCTAGCCAGTCAGATCAGCTGAACCAAGCCTGGTGATCAATGGGGTGACAGATGCCATAGCCAGATCAAGTCGGCTTCACCCCTTGGATGTAAGGTTGATTCAACATATGCAAATCAATAAATGTAATCAGATAAACAGAACATAAACAGAACCCATCACATAAACAGAACCAATGACAAAAACCACATGATTGTCTCAATAGATACAGAAAAGGCTTGCCTTTGAAAACATTCAGCACCCCTTCATGCTAAAAACTCTCAATAAAATAGGTATTGATGGAATGTATCTCAAAATAATAAGAGCTATTTATGACAAACCCACAACCAATATCACATTGAATGGGCAAAAGCTGGAAGCATTCCCTTTGAAAACCAGCACAAGACAAGGATGCTCTCTCTCACCACTCCTATTCAGCATAGAATTGGAAGTTCTAGCCAGAACAATCAGGCAAGAGAAAGAAATAAAGGGTATTCAAATAGGAAAAGATGAAGTCAAATTGTCTCTGTTTGCAGATGACATGATTGCATATTTAGAAAACTCCATCGTCTCAGCCCCAAATCTCCTTAAGCTGATAAGCAACTTCAGCAAAGTCTCAGGATACAAAATCAATGTGCAAAAATCACAAGCATTCCTATAAATGAATAATATACAAACAGAGAGCCAAATCATGAGTGAACTCCCATTCACAATTGCTACAAAGAGAATAAAATACCTAGGAATACAACTTACAAGGGATGTGAAAGAACTTTTCAAGGAGAACTACAAACCATTGCTCCAGGAAATAAGAGTGGACACAAACAAATGGAAAAACATTCCATGCTCATGGATAGGAAGAATCAATATTGTGGAAATGGCCATACTGCCCAAAGTAATTTATAGATTCAATGCTATCTCCATCAAGCTACCATTGACTTTCTTCACAGAATTGGAAAAAACTACTTTAAATTTCATATGGAATCAAAAAAGAGCCCGTATAGCCAAGACAATCCTAAGCAAAAAGAACAAAGCTGGAGGCATCATGCTACATGAATTCAAACTATACTACAAGGCTACAGTAACCAACACAGCATGATACTGGTACCAAAATGGATATATAGACCAATTAAACAGAACAGAGACCTCAGAAATAACACCACACATCAACAACCATCTGATCTTTGACAAACCTGACAAAAACAAGCAATGGGGAAAGATTCCCTATTTAATAAATGGTGTTGGGAAAACTGGCTAGCCATATGCATAAAACTGAAACTGTACCTCTTCCTTACACCTTATACAAAAATTAACTCAAGATGGATTAAAGACTTAATTATAAGACCTAAAACCATAAAAACCCTAGAAGAAAACCTACACAATACCATTCAAGACATAGACATGGGCAAAGACTTCATGACTAAAACACCAAAAGCAATAGCAACAAAAGTCAAAATTGACAAATGGGATCTAATTAAACTAAAGAGCTTCTGCACAGCAAAAGAAGCTATCATCAGAGTGAACAGTCAACCTACAAAATGGGAGAAAATTTTTCAATCTATCCATATGACAAAGGGTTAATATCCAGAATCTACAAGGAACTTGTTTAAATTTACAAGAAAAAAACAACCCCATCAAAAAGTTGGAGAAAGATATGAACAGACACTTCTCAAAAGAAGATATTTATGTGGCTAACAAACATATGAAGAAAAGCTCATCATCCCTGGTCATTAGAGAAATGCAAATCAAAACCACAATCAGATATTATCTCATGCCAGTTAGAATTGTGATCATTAAAAAGTCAGGAAACAACAGATGCTGGCAAGGATGCAGAGAAATAGGAACATTTTTACACTGTTGGGAGTGTAAATTAGTTCAACCATTGTGGAAGACAGTGTGGCAATTCCTCAAGGATCTAGAAACAGAAATACCATTTGACCTAGCAATCCCATTACTGGGTATATACCCAAAGGATTATAAGTCATTCTACTATGAAGACACATGCACACTTAAGTTTATCGCAGTACTATTCACAATAGCAAAGACTTGGAACCAATCCAAATGCCCATCAATGATAGGCTGGATAAAGAAAATGTGGCACATATACACCATGGAATACTGTGCAGCCATAAAAAAGGATGAATTCATGTCCTTTGCAGGGACATGGATGAAGCTGTAAACCATCATTCTCAGCAGACTAACACAGGAACAGAAAACGAAACACTGTATGTTCTCACTCATAAGTGTGATTTAAACAATGAGAACACATGGACACAGGTAGGGGAACATCACACACTGGGGCCTGTTGGGGGGTAGGGGGCTAGGGGAGGGATAGCATTAGGAGAAATACCTAATGTATATGATGGGTTGATGGGTGCAGCAAACCACCATGGCACGTGTATGCCTAGGTAACAAACCTACATGTTCTGCACATGTATCTCAGTCCTTAAATTTTTTATATATCCCATAAAAATTAGCTGGGTGTGGTGGCACATGCCTGTAGTCCCAGTTGCTTGGGGGGCTGAGGCAGGAGAATCACTTGAACCCAGGAGACGGAAGTTGCAGTAAGAAGAGATCACATCACTGCACTCCAGCCTGGGTGACAAAGTGAGACTGTGTCAAAAAAAAAAAAAAGGCATTGGCTTTGAGGTGAAATATGAGTGCTTAAGGCAGAATATTTCAATACTAATTTTTATTACTGATTCTGGAAAGATTTTGAAGACAATGTTATATGCACTGTTTTCTACAACGTGTTCCTATAAACCATTTTAGAAGGCATTGGAAGATTATGGTGGTTGTTTCCATATTAAAATGTTAATGTTTGAGTCAAGTTGGTGGTTTTTGAACCTGAAAGATCAAATAGTTCAATTTAATTGTATTAACCAAATTGATTTCAAACCAGCGGAATTATTTGCAGTGCTTAAAAAGTCATTATTTTCCATTCAAGCGAGATATATGCGTCACCTTGGGATTTGCAGCTGGAGTTTTCCTTTATGATAACATACTGGGAACCAAGTCATTTGTCCTAATGACACTCTCAGCAAAGGTTCACCAAACCTGCCTTGATTAATTTTTCAAAAGCACTTAAAAAGATTTACCAATTACACTTTTGGGGGTTGACTTGATCAGCTCCACATGGCTGCACAATCTGCATCTTGCTACTTTAAGCTCCAACAGACTAAAATGGTTAAAATAGGTCTGATGGAAATAAACTATGAACTTAATTCTAATGTGGTCTCAACTTGTATGCTTTAAATATTTGGGATGCTGCATATAAAATGATCTAATGCAAATTCTCAAATTCTGAAAAAGTAGTGAGGGAGCAAATATTCCGTTTTGCCAGTGAGAGATACTGTAACAGAAAACGATAAAGGAACTGAAGATGGCACACTGAACACCACCGCAGGACTATTAAGATTCATTTTCTTTCATCTCTGCTCCCGTCCTTCATTTCTATGGCAGTTATCATTACATTCTGGCAGTAATGTGGTGGTAAGTAATCTGCATTTTCAATTCACACAGACATGTAGTTCCATATTGAAACAAATTGTTTTTTCTTTTTTGGTCTCTCCTAAAATCTTTCTTCTCAAAGTATGGTCCTTGGTTTAGCAGCAATGGCATCAACTAGATGCTAATTAGAAATGCCCAGATTCTGCTAGATAAATTTGTTTCATTCATGTGTATATTAAAATCAAGAGGCACTCTCTGGCCAGGCACAGTAGCTCACACATGTAATACCAGCAACTCTGGAGGCTGAGGCAGAAGGATCTCTTGAGGCCAGGAGTTTGAGACCAGCCTGGACAACATAGTGAGACTCTGTTTCTAAAATAAAATAAATAAATAAATAAAATTAGCCAGGCATGGTGGTGTACCTAGTCCCAGCTACTTAGGAAGCTGATGTGGGAGGATCGCTTGAGACCAAGAGTTCGGGGCTGCAGTGAACTGTGGTTGTGCCACTGTACTCCAGTCTGGGTGACAGAGTGAGAATCTGTCTCAAAAACAAACACACAAAAACCCAAAAAACTTCCACAAGTTCAGCCGTGCAAGCTTGAGAATCATTGCTTTAGGATAATGTTGCATCTGGGTGCCTTTACTTTCAAACTTACCATTCTTAAAACAAAACAAAACTTTTTATATGCTTTTTATATAGTGTGTTTGTTGCTCCATAAAGGAAGTTGAGGAATTCAGGATTGTTCTTACTTAATCCATCTGTTAACTAAATAACTCTTCCTTTAAGAACAAATGCTTTTAATCTTATGACTAACGAACTCTGCTAATTCAGTTTTGTGTATTAAGCATTGATATGTGAAAACCTACTCAGTACTCAGTGTTTCACAAAATGTGAGGAAAGAAATAGAAAATAAAGAAAGATATGTTTGGTTTTAGTCATTATTATGGTAGGATAAACTGATTATCATAAAAGGAAAGAATTTCAATGATGAAATTCAGCGCACACATGAGAATACATAAAGTCACTAGGTAAGATACAGGAAATCCAGTTAAATTTGAATTTCAGATCAACCGTAAATACTTTTTTTAACCTAATGATTTAGCATTTTTTAGTATAAGTATTTAGTAGAAATAGGTTCCATGCAAGTACCTGGGACATAGTTTTATTTGCTAAATCTGGCAACTCTAAGAAATAAGCCATGCAAAATGAGGGGTAAATTATATTTTATAATCAATAAAAATTGGAACCTATATGATATGCTATCAGGCTAGCTACATAAATTCCTTTTTATAGAATATTTTACAATTAAAGAGCAATAATGTATGCTGTGTTCCATGATTGCAGCTCAATATGAAATCTCTAAGTAATTTTGATCAAGAAATTTCTTTGCATTGATGTCAAAACACAAGCAATAATAATTTAAAATAATGCCATGCATCCTGATTACCATTCTACTAATTTTATTAATTAATGTATAAAATGTTGAACCAAAACAATACACTGTAATGTTCTTAAAAGAGAGAAAAGAAAAAAAAAAGAGAAAAAGAAAAACCATACTGAAATTCTGAGCTGTTAGAAAACTCAACCAGCAGCAGAGGGCACTAATGTATCACTGATGAATTGTGCATCACAAGAGGCTTAAACATTTTTTTTTTTTTTTGCTTCGCACTAATAAACTTTTATTTCACTCAAATTAGAGCAATAATCTTCCATACATAAGTATTTTTCCTGCCTGATAATTCAAATAAAAAATCCAAAATGATTAATAAAGAAAAATATAAGAATTAACAGACCCTTTAAATTTGTTTTAAATATTTTTAAGGTTTAAAAAGGGTTTAAAGTTTGTAATTCCTAGTAGGAAAACATTATCTGAATGAATACCCTAATGGCAAACCACTGTAAAATGCTTCACCTGCATTCGGGGGAGAGGGGTAGGAATTATCTTCAAAGCACTCCAGCTGTCTTGATGAGAAGGTCAGAGGTACACTGGTTTGTATTACTGTAACATTCATAAGGTGATCTAGGTTGCCTTTCCTTAAGCAACGGCTTTATTTATCGGAAGGGCATTACGCTTGACCTCCAAATATGGCTGACAATTTACTGATAAGATTCATAACCTTTGGGTTGCTGCGGTATTTTGACATATTCGCTGGGTTCTGAGCCACAGCCTGGGAGACCACCATAACTTCTGGATCCTGTATGGCTGCAGGAACCTCTGGCTCACTTAGAATTTTATTGGGTCGAGGCCTTCTGGCCACCCCAGGTATGCCCCATCCATTCCAGGCATTCCTCTGGGAAAATTACCAGGCATTTCCCTAGGAAAGCCACTTGGAAAAGAGCCAGACTGAGCTCCTGACTATTGTCTGACTTGTCTGGCTTCTTCCTCCCTCTGGGCTCTCTCATGCTCTTCCGAGCCTTCTTAACTCTTTCTATTCTTTCTTTGGTCTCTTGCTCTTCACATTTTCGTTCATACTTTCTCTGATGTTCTGCAATTTCCTGTGTCCTAGGTTGAATCAGGATTTATTTCAATGGCTCTGTCACAGTCTCAGATGGCAGCATTTGGCTTCTGTAATTTGACGAAGACAGTGGCCCTCTTGGCATACAAAATGGCCAAGTGAGGATTCAGCTTGATGGAATCTGTGAATAAGTCAATGGCTTTCTGCAGTTCACCGTTATTTAGGGCTTCAATAGCAGCCACTTTCTTATCATTTGCCTGATCCATCATCTCCTCTGTTATCTCTGCATTTCATCTCCCATTTCTGGAGGGGCATCAGTGTCTGGTTCAATCACACTTTTATTATCAATTCCTAGATAACTTTCCTCACTTGATGGTTCATCTGCCTTTAAGTTTTCCTTCACCTTCTTACTACCAGATTTTTCTTCCTTGGTATTTTCTTCTGATTTTGCTTTCCGAGTAGCAGGTGATACTTTACCCCCCATGCTCTCTACCCTCTCCCTCAGGAAACACATTTCCTTGGTGTGCAGAACGCTTGGATCTTGTTTACACATTTTCACAAAGGCCCAAAGCACATTCACTTTGTGGGGGTCTATGGTCGGAAGGCAGTGGGCGAAGCTAGGGGGCTGTGGCTGGTTCTAGGCCCAGGTGCTGGCTCCGCATGACCTCCTAGAAGCAGGCAGCTGCTGGGAGACGGAACACACTAGAACCTTCCCGGCCACTGGCTCCTCCCACCCAAAGGTCTCATGACCCCAGGTCCTCTGCCTGCTCATTCTTATTCCCTCTGCACTGCTCCTGCTCTCTCCCTAGAACCTTCTAGAAGCATGGCTGTTTGTGCTATTGCCTGCCTTTCTGTGCACACATTCTCATATTCTTAACTAGGAACCGGCTCCCTGGATCGGGCAACCCCTGACATGGGTGCCTTCAAGGAGGCGGAGGATAGCAGCCCCTTAGGGAGCAATGTCCAAGAGCATATTCTGTGGCTGCATGCACTTGAGGCTTAAACATTTTTGTATTGCTTTGTTCAACTTAGATTTTATTTGAATATTTATTTTAATCAACTTTGCCATGCAGTGTTGTTAAAACAGATTAGAAACTAAAAGCAGTTCTAGTGTACTGTTCAGCACTTGTATGACCCTAAATAACATATATACACACACGCATATATACACACACACACACACACATATATATGTGCTTAAGATCCTTCGCTAATAAAGTACTTAACCATTTTGGCAACCGGATGTACTACATTTCTGGTTTATGCTTGAATGCCTGGGTCTTTACAGGTATGTTGACTGTGTGTGAGGAATCATAGGTCTAATTAAGGAAGGCAGCGGTGGATGGAGGTTTATGAAGTTAAGGAACTAAAATCCTAGTTGGGTGGGAGATGGCTTTGGCCGGACTGACTTAACTCCTGAGCCACATAATGGAGTGTCATATGATACAATTCCATCCCCAGGCATACAAACCTATACAGAGGTGTGTATAAGTGCAACAAAATTCAGGACAATTTCAGTTTCCTCACAGTAATGCCTTTATGGACAGAGGAGGAGAGTTCATTTTGGTCCTCTTTGTGCTAGACTTGGCATTGCATATATTTGATTTCATTCCAGTTTCATGACAACCCTGTGAGGTAGGCGTTATTATCATCTGTTTACAGATGAAAAAAATCCCCAGGGCTGAAAGAAAGGGTATATTTCAATGAACGCTATCCTTTTGTATAGTGGGCACTCACTTAATATTCATCTAATGTAGCATTTCTTAAACTTTGGTCTGTAAGACACTAGTACCCTTCAAGGTTTCAAAAGTTTTCCTTATCAAACAATTATGGGAAATGTTGCAAACTTTAGCTGTCTTTTAGAGTTTCACAATGCATAAAAATGTTTTAAAATTTCTTAAGAAATTATGTGATAATGCAACTTATTTAACTTTATGCTTAGGTTTCTCAATCTTACTTAGCTAAAGAATTTTTCTTTTTCTCCCATTTTTAGTAGAACAGCCATCCATGTTGCAAGGCATACATCTTTTGTGAAACATGTTTTGAGAAACATGGGTCTAATTATGTATGGAATATATTTCCTGGTAGGAATTAGAGGAGTTAATTCATTATCATCATAATTCTTAGAAAATATGTATTTGGGTGGTGATTCCTCAAGGATCTAGAAACAGAAATACCATTTTACCCAGCAATCCCATTACTGGGTATATACCCAAAGGATTATAAATCATTCTACTATAAAGACACATGCACGTTTATGTTTATTGCAGCACTGCTCACAATAGCAAAGACTTGGAACCAACCCGAATGCCCATCAATGATAGACTGGATAAAGAAAATGTGGCACATGTACACCATGGAATACTATGCAGCCATAAAAAAGAATGAGTTCATGTCCTTTGCAGGGACATGGATGAAACTGGAAACCATCATTCTCAGCAAACTAACATAAGAATGGAAAACTAAACACTGCATGTTCTCACTCACAAGTGTGATTTGCACAATGAGAACACATGGACACAGGAAGGGGAACATCACACATCCGGGACTGTTTGGGCTTGGGGGCAAGAGGAGGGAGAGCATTAGGACAAGTACCTAATGCATGCTGGGCTTAAAACTTAGATGATGGGTTAATGGGTGCAGCAAACCACTATGGCACATGTATATCTATGTAACAAACCTGCACATTGTGCACATGTATCTGAGAACTTAACGTATAATAAAAAAGAAAATAGGTATTTGGTACCTTCAATTTGTAGGGCATTGGGATAGAATCCAGACATATGACATAAACCCTGTTAGAGAGAGAGAGAGAGGAGTTTACAGTTTATATGAAGAGGCAAAAATGTCTTTGGTTTGAGTGGGAATGTAACTTTAACTCCAGTGCTCTTCTTTCTTTAATTTTTAGAGTAGGATGGTGGTTATGGATAACAGGGTTTCCAATGATTTCTTAATGTGACATTCTGTTTTGTTCCCTTAGTAAACAATTACCACTTTCTTCCATTAATTTAGTATGGCTGAGATGTTTGGAAGGAAGAAAAACTTAAACATTTGAATACAAGTAAATCCCAGATAGAAGTCATTAAGAACAGTACATCTTTGACACACCCTGGAAAATAGGTGTCTTCCTTTTCACACACATTCAAATGCACACACAGGTGTGTGCACACACACATTCAATTTCATCTCATCAGAGCATCACATCTTTATGTCATTTGTTGGATAAACAAAAGCAAATGAAGGTTGTAGATATCTATATCAGGGGATTGGTCAAAGGATTTGAAATTCATAGACTAAAGATTTCAGTTGTTTTTCAGTAATTTTGAAGGCTGGCAAGTTACCACTATGCCAGAGATCTCTAGCCTTTTTTTCTTTAGGGATGTGATGATATTTTGCACTGTTCTGGCACCTTTTTTCTGATAATCAAACCTTATCAAGCAATGTAACATATTACCAACAAGGAAATGAAATTAATTTGTAGTTGTAACATTAACAGGGGAGTTGGAAATGAAATATTCAGCTGTGGTTAGATAGGCAAGTGGAAATGTGAAGATGATGAACAATAAACCAATAACACAACCTTGAAATATTTTTTTCTTGAGGTATTCAGATGCTTATAACAAGAAAAGGTTTTCCTCCCTGCATTACCTTATTTAAGGCAGCCCCAGCACTTCACTGTATGTGTCCCTTTGAAGTAGGACTGCTTAGAAAGGCTCTGGGTGTGCAGCCTTGCTTTTTTGAAAGGATCATGACTTGCACCTCCATCTCATATTCTTGAGGAGGACAGAAAAGAGGGTTTATCTTTGCTTCTACGTATCTTAGCAGCATTCTTATCCTATTAAGCCATAGGCCTTATTTATTCAGGTCACAAATAACTGAGAAGTGTAGAAATAATAGGCTACTGATGGCAAATTATATTTTTCCATATTATGACTGTAAATGTTACCTGAGGCAATTTTTCAGAAGCCACTTTCACTATAGTGGTTTAAACCAAAACTCAGTGAAAGGAAGTCATTTTTTCCACATAATGCGGTAATGATAAAGAATGATTATTTTCTCTTTACATTGATAACACCTAATCCTTAATCCTCCTTATGAGATTTGCTTTAATATCTAAAAATAATGAACATTTCTAAAAAATGTACCTCCAATGGAACTACAAACTCACCAGAAATTGCAGAGGATGTCCATGTGGAGATGTTTCATATGAAACCGCAAGTGGCTCATGACATTACGTATGGATAGTTCCCCCGTGGGAACATGACACACATCTGACAATATCAATGAGATCATTTGTATCTTGGCCTAAAGCAGGCTTTCTGCTTTGGTGTCTCTTCATTTCAAATAATAACACTGGGGGCCTGGAAGAAAGAGGCAGAGTTATCATTTAAACTGTGTTTCCTACATTAAGAGATTGAAAATGCAAAACGAAGGAAGTTGAGCCCCAGAGTTATTGGTTGTTATCTCTTTCAGCACTACTAGTAACAGATCCATTGTAAACTTGTTGGGGCAACATGGGCAACCGGGGACTCTCTAGTCACTTGTTTATAACAGAAATCAATGCTTTTTAAACATCTTTAACTCCAGTTGTGGCATAAAGTCATCAGTAGACTCTGT
Source organism: Papio anubis (assembly GCF_008728515.1). NCBI lineage: Eukaryota > Metazoa > Chordata > Mammalia > Primates > Cercopithecidae > Papio > Papio anubis. Next base: position 52,493,458 of record NC_044984.1, read on the forward strand.
TAAGCAAAAACCTTTCTTTAATACTTATATTGAATTTCTTCAAAAATATTTATTAAGCACCTATTTTATGCTAGGCACTGTTCTAAGTACTGGGTCACTGGTGAACATGATGGGTGAAGTCCCAGCTCTCTTAGAGTTTACTTTTCCTTGGGAATAAAGGCAATAAACAAGCTAACAAAGAGGCTATGAAGAAAATAAAATAGGTTAATGTAATAGAGAGTGACAGGTGTGGAGTGGAAAAGGCCTCCCTGAGGGGGTATTATTTAAGAAAATGGAGTCAGCTAGAGAGGGGAAGGAAAAGAGCACCCCAGGCATTGGAAACAAGTGCAAAGGCCTGAGGCAGGAGCAAACTTGGCATGTTCAAGGTACTGGAAGGAGCTCTTGTAGCCAGAGCCTGGTGAGCAAAGGAGGGGTAATGGAAGATAAGCACAGAGAGGCAGGCAGGGATTGGGCCATCTGGGATCTTGTAAGATCTCGATGAAGAGTTTAGATTTTATTGTACGTGCAATTCTAGCTGCTGTGAGGAGAATGACTGTGCGGGCAAGAGTGGGTGCAGGAAGAGCACCAGGGCTATTTCAGATAAGCCAGGTAAGTCCAGGGTCTTGGTCTAAGGTGGAAATAGTAGGAATGGTGAGAAGTAGTTGATTCCAAAATATATTTTAGAGAGAGAAACAACACGATATATTGATGGATTAGATGTGGGGACTGAGGGAAAGAGGTCTTTGTCCTGAACAATTTCCTGAGATGGGAAAGAAGAGGTTTAGGGGGTGGAAATTAAGGGTTTGATTTGAATGTGCTTAGTTTCAGATGCCTACTGGACATGAAAACATTGATATCAGATAAGTCAGAGCTGAAGATACACACTTGGGTGTCATTTGTATATAGGTGGCATTGGAAGATCAGGGCCATGACCAGCTGATGTTGGGAGAGAGTATAGATCCAAGAAAAGGTGGTGCAGAACTGCGTCTCCAAGTCACAACATTGTTGAAGTTGGGAAGAGGAGGAGGAGCAGCAAAAAAGATGGAGAAGGACCAGCCAGTGTAACAGGCAGGAAGATGGAGAGGTGTAGCTCTGGAAATCAATAGAAAAAGTGTTTTAGCGAGGAAGTGTATAGTGCTGCAGAGAGGTAAAGTAAGATGAGAACAGAGAGATAGCAATTAGATTTGTCTTTCAAAGGTCATGGGTGACCTTGAGAAGAGTGAGGATAACAAAGAGGATGAAACTCAACTTTCTCTTCAGAGAACTGAGAGTGTAGCCACAGAAACAAAAACCAGTCCAAAGTGGAACTTTATTTTGTGGCTCTACTTAACTTCTTAGGGTAACTGTAACCATAGAAACCCGCTGTGATTTAAGAATCCCTAGAGGTTGGATAGTCCAAAGTTTCACCTTGGGCCTTCCAGGACAGGCTGACAGATGTTAAAAATTTGCACAAACATTTCCAGGAATAGGGTTCATCTTATGATAGTTCACTTTGTGGCTGGATAGCTTTGTCTGTTAAAATAAAAGCCTTTGTCAATTTAAATTTAGCAGAGTTTATCTGAGCAAAAAATAATTCATGCATTGGCAGTACTTAGAACCAGCAAAAGTTCAGAGAGCTCACTAAGCACAATTGGAAGTGAGTATGTTTACATAGGAAAGGAAAGTGCAGAAAGAGCTTGACTGGCTACAGCTTGATGTTTGCCCTATTTGAACATGATCTGAGCAGGTGGCAGCCTGTGATTGGCTGGAGCTTAGCTGCTGTGGTTGGCCAAGACTGACCATTTGTTATATTTCAAAGTTAGATTTTCAGTTTGTTTACTCACTAAAGTTGCAATTTGTTTGTAGGAACTCAAGGTATGGAGATGACCTCAGACCAATGGCCTGCTGCTTATTTAAGAGATTTCTTTCAGAGTATGGAGATTTCTCATGCCAGTATGTTTATTTGTTATTATTAAATTAATTTTTATTATTACCATTTTGTTATTATTATTTTATTTAACCAATGGAGACTCACTGTATATTATTTTTAACTTACTATTTTATTATTATTAATTACTGTTTTGTTTTTACAGGATTTTTTTTTTTTTTTTTTTGAGATGGAGTCTCACTCTGTTGTCCAGGCTGGAGTGTAGTGGCGTGATCTTGGCTCACTGCAAGCTCTGCCTCCCTGGTTCATGCCATTCTCCTGCCTCAGCTGCCCGAGTAGCTGGAACTACAGGCGCCCACCACCACGCCCAGCTAATTTTTTGTATTTTTAGTAGAGACGAGGTTTCACTGTGTTAGCCAGGATGGTATTGATCTCCTGACCTTGTGATCTGCCTGCCTCAGCCTCCCAATGTGCTGGGTTACAGGTGAGCCACCGCGCCCAGCCTTTTACAGGATGTTTTAATGTCTTTTTGCTATTTCTAACTTTTCTCCTCCTGCTCTGTATGTGTGTGTGTGCGTGTGTGTGCTTGTGTGTGTGTGTGTGCATGTGTGTAGTGGGGAGAGGTGGGAGAGGAAAGAGCCTGGGCTTCTGAGTTAGATAAAAGTTCGTTCTTGGCTCTGGCACTTAATAATTCTTCAGTTTCAGACAAGTTATTTTACTTTTGGGGTATTAGTCTCTTGATCAGTAAAATAGAGACAACACATAGTTCATAGGGCCTATTATGGGACTAGAAGGAGATGATCTGTGTTAACACTTACTGGTATGGTTTGGTGTGTCCCCTCCCAAATCTCTTCTTGAATTGTAACTCTCATAATTACCAAATGTTGTGGGACGGACCCAGTGGGAGGTAATTGAATCATGGGGGCGGGTCTTTCCTGTGCTATTCTCATGATAGTGAATAAGTCTCATGAGATCTGACGATTTTATAAAGGGGAGTTTCCCTGCACAAGCCTTCTTCTCTTTTCTGCTACCATGTGAGATGTGCCTTTCACCTTCTGCCATGATTGTGAGGTCTCCCCAGCCACGTGGACCTATGCACACATTAAACTTCTTTCTTTTGTAGATTGCTCAGTCTTGGGTATGTCTTTATTAGCAAAATGAAAACAGAGTAATACACTCACCAAGCACCTGGTAAGTGGCAGGTGTGGAGTAGATGTTCATTACCCTCCCTTCCCTCAGCTCTTGTGAGAAGACCAGCTCTTGGCTTTGCTGGGTGCTTCCTCTTGGAAAGGTTCCTTGACACTCCTCACCCTTCCCACCCACACTCAATCAAACTTTCTTTTTTCTTTTTGTGTACCTTTATCACACCATCTATGATATGTGATTGGTTTCTACATTTCTTTCCAACTAGACTGTAAACTCTCAGAGTTTGGGAAGGGTTTTCACCCTTAGGGATGCAAAATAGCATAGTGATTAAAGGTGCAGCTTGAAGCCAAACAACCTGTTCCATCAGTGTCAGCTGAGGTCTTGAGCAATTTACTTAACTGCTCTTTGCCTTGTTTCCTCATTTGAGGAGTGGGTCTGACAAAATTGGATGAGGATTAAATGGGATAGCTCTGATAAGTTCTTGAGACAGTACCTGCCACATAGCACTCCATAAACGTTTGCTGTTACAAGGATTGTCTTTGCAGCCTCTGCAGTGCCTGGTCTGGGGACTAGTGCCCCAAAGGAGCTAGTCTGTGGGATGACTGAACAAAGTGACCAAATGGAGAGCACAGATTATTACCTAGATGGGTAAGTATGTCCCAGATAATATTGTTATTTTAGATGACTCTTAAAAAAATAAAATTTCAGAAGTTTTACATAAAACATGCTCATTATAAAAAATTCAACTAATATAGAATTATATCAAGTAGAAAGAAAAACACCTTATTTTGTCCCCAGCTCTTCATCTTCCCATGTGTTAAGTTTGGTGTATAACCTTCGAACCTTTATTGTTAACACATTTACTGTTTTCTCTTTGTGGTTTAGGCATTGGCTCTCATGCCCATAGACTGAAAAACAAACTCTACTATCCATTTGCCAAAAATGTCAGAGACTAAGAATTTGAATTAACCAGATATTAATACATTAATTCTAAGTTGTTAGAAACTTATTACTAACAACTTATTTAAAAAAATTGTTTTATACCTGAATATACCTTTCACTTCCTTCACGATGATTTGTGTGCAGAGTAGACACTGGCCTTGGAGTGTTTGGGGATAATGGGAAGAGGTGCTTTGTTCAAAAATTCTCTGCCACACTTTGTCATGTGCTTGGTATTTTCTTGTTAGAGCTGCATTTCTTTGAGTTCAGATATTGCCAAAAAGCCCCTGCAAATTTGCAAGTGAGCACAGTTCTTAGACAAAGCAGCTTAAGGGAAGGGAAGGCCCTGAGAATGAACCTAGAAGCTTTGCCCCTGTAAGGGTTTGACTTTTAGCTCCTCCCGTTTAAGAATCAGAATCTCAGCCTTGACTCAGGGGCTTTAACTCTTCCGGTTCCTATGCCTTGATTTTGTCATGCTCTGGTTCTTCAGTTAAAGTTGAGGAACTTCAGACTCATTTTACATTTTGGAGAAACAGTAGGAGGAGCTCTTTGGATGAGCTGAGGCTTTAGCCATTCTTTGATAATAAATTTTTATTTCTAAGGCACTAGGCATAGACCTAGAGGCATTTTACTGTAGTAGGTTTTTATCTCTTTTTATAATAAATAGAAAGGGACACATGAATTTTAATCAAATCATGGATCTAAAAACAAAGCCCATGGTAACAGAATTTTGCTCCATATTTCCAAATAATGCTTTATTACTAACATTTTCTTATTATCCTAAAAACTAGCTACTTCTCTTCCAATTTTATGGTAATATAAAATTATTGGTTGAAACATTATTATAGCTATTTTATATTTGAAAATTTATTTTGGGACTGAAGTTATATCTTCAGGGAAAACATGATTGTATATTCATAGATGTTATGATTTCTTAACTAAGTCTTTTAATTTTTATAATATTTTAATACTTTTATTTGTCTAAATGTTCAAATAATCAATATCCCAAGGTTTAACAGTGCTTACAGTGTAATTGCATTTAGAAAAATAAATTTTATATTGACATTTCAGGGATCCCTATTTAGTTGAACATAATGAATTATGAAACCCCACTGATTGAAATCTGGTTAGATGCTGCTGTTAATGATTTTCTCTTTCCTCTGTTGTTAGTATTTTACGTTGCAGTTAGTAGCTTCTAAACTTCACCCCTATGAGTACTCCTATCCTTTCAAATGATTATAAAATGTTTCCCCATTTGAAAATTGTGGTAAAATACATGAAACAAAAAATTTGTCATCCTGACTATTTTTAAGTACACAGTTCAGTATTTTTAAATGCATTCATAATGTTGTGCAATCATCATCATCATTCATCTCCATAACTCATTTCATCTTGTAAAACTGAAACTCTGTATTCGTTAAACAATAATTCCCCATATTCCCCTTTCTCCAGCTGCTGGCACCCACTATTCTACTGTCTGACTGTATAATTTTGAACTACTCTAAATACCTCATATAAGTGGAATCATACAGTACTTGTCTACTAGAGATTGGCTATTTCACTTCACATAATGTTCTCAAGATTCATCTATGTTGTAGCCTACATCAGAATTTCCTTCCCTTTTAAGGTGGAATATATTTCATGTACAGATATACTACATTTTGCTTATCCATTCATCCACTGATGGACCATGGGTTGCTTTCATGGTTTAGCTATCCTCAACAGTGCTGCTACCAACATGGGTATACAAATATCCTTTAAGGCCCTGCTTTCGGTGTTTTTGGGTACAGAAATAGAATTGCTGGCTCATAAGTTAATCCTATTTTTAACTTTTTGAGGAACTGTCATACTGTTTTCCACAGCGGCTGTAACATTTTACATTTTCACCAACAGTACACAAGGGTCCCAATTTCTCCACACCCTTTCCAGCACTTCTGTTCTGTTCTGTTCTTTTGGCAGTAGCCCTCTTAATGGGTGTGAGGTGGTATCTCATTGTTTTGATTTGCATTTCCCCAATGATTAGTGATATTGAACATCTTTTCATGTGCTTATTGGCTATTTGTGTATTTTCTTTAAAGAAATGTCTGTTTAAATCTTTTGCCCATTAAAACTTTTTTTTTTCAATATTGTGGGCAGTTTAGTATGGCCCATCTCATAGTTGGAGGGAGGCAGGGGCAAACCCAGTGTGTTTCTGCCAGCTCTGAGGCCACTGCAGGACTCAAAGAGAGTAGGCTCATGAATAGACAGGAACCAGAGGTTGCACTGGCCTGCCGGCCACTGCTTCCAATTCCTGTTTGTAGAAAAAAAAAAGACAGCCACCTTTTGGTCCATTGGCTTTGTAAGTGTAAAGGGGACGAGCAGATGGCAACTCCCAGGCATCCTGCAAAGTAGATGAGTCACCTTAAGACTTTTGCTCATTTTTGAATCAGGTTGTCTTCTTCTTGTTGAGTTTTAGAAGTTCTCTATGTATGCTGCATATTAATCCCTTTTCAGATATGATATTTTCTTTCATTTTGTGGGTTGTGTTTTTACTTGGTTGATAGTGTCTTTTGATGTACAAAATTTAAAAATTTTTAGAAAGTCCAATTTGTCTATATTTTCTTTTGTTGTCTGTGCCTTTGATGTTGAATCTGAGAAATGATTGCCAAATCCAATGTTGTGAAGTTTTTGCCCTGTGTTTTCTTCTAAGTGTTTTATTGTTTTAAGTCTTACGTTTAGGCTTTTGATCCATTAAAACATTTTAAAAATTGTTTCATTTTTGTTTTTAAACTTATCGTAGAGATGAGGATCTTGCTATATTGCCCAGGCTGTTCTCAAATTCTTGGCCTCAAGCAATCCTCTGCCTTGGCCTCCCAAAGTGCTGGGCCACTGTGCCTGGCCTCTGATCAATTTTGATTTAATGTTTGAATATGGATTAGATAAGGATCCAATTTTATTCTTTTGCATGTGAATATCCCATTTTCCCAGGATTCTTTGTTGAAAAGACTGTCTTTTCCCCACTGAATGGTCTTGGCATTCTTGTCAAAAATCATTTGACCATATATATCTATATCTCTATCTATCTATCTATCTATCTCTCTCTCTCTCTCTCTCTCTCTCTCTCTCTCTCTCTCTCTCTCTCTCTCTATGTACCTATCTATCTATGAGGGTTCATTTCTGGGCTCTTAATTCTATTCCATTGGTATATTTGTCTGTCTGTATGCCACTACCACAGTATTTTAATTATTATAGCTTTGTGGTAAGTTTTAAAATCAGGAAATGTGAGTCCTCCAGCTTTGTTCTTTTTTTCAGGTTATTTTGGCTATTTTGGGTCCTTGAGATTCTATATGAATTTTAGGATGGGTTTTTCTATTTCTGCAAAAAATGCCATTTGGATTTTGGTAGGTTTTGCATTGAATCTACAGATCACTTTGGGTAGTATTGACATCTTAACCATATTGTCTTCCAATCCATGAACATAGGATGCATTTCCATTTGTTTAAGTCTTCTTTAATTTCAGCAGTGATTCATAATTTTCATTGTAAAATATTTTACTTCTTTGTTTAGGTTAGTTCCTAAGTGTTTTATTCTTTTTGATGCTATTGTAAACTGAATTTTCATATTTTCCCTTTTAGATTGTTTATTGTTAGTATGTAGAAATGCAACTGATTTTTATGTGCTAACTTTGTATCCAGCTACTTTGCTGAATTCGATTATTAGTTCTAATAGTTTCTTTTGTTAGAATCCTGAGGGTTTTCTATATATAAAATTATATCATCTGTAAACAGAGATAATTTTACTTCTTCCTTTCCAGTTTAGATGTCTTTTCATTTTCTTGCCTAATTGTTCTTCATAGAATGTCCAGTGTTATGTTGAATTCAAGTGGCAAAAGCGGGCATTCTTGCTCTATTCTTGACATGAGAAGAAAAGCTTTTTTTGTTTTACCATTGAATATGATGTTTGCTGTGGGTCTTTCATATATGGCTTTTATTATGTTAAGGTGGTTTCCTTCTATTCCTAGTTTGTTGAGTGTTTTCTATCATGAAATGGTATTGAATTTTGTCATATGCCTTTTCTGCACCAATTGAAAAGATCATGTGGTTTCCTCCCCTTCATTGTGTTAATGTTGTTTATTACAGTGGTGGATTCTAATACGTTGAACCATCCTTGCATTCCAGGAATAAATCCCACTTGGTGATTGTGTAAAATGCTTTTAATGTGCTGCAAGTTTTGGTTTGCTAGTACTTTGTTGAAGATTGTTGCATCAATGTTTGTAAGAGATGGTGGTCTTTTGTTCTCTTTTATTTCTTTCTCATTTTTAAATTTAATTAATTGTAAAGATACAGGGTCTTACTCTGTCACCCAGGCTGGAGTGCAGTGGTGTCATCCTTGCTCACTGTAGCCTTGAAGTCCTTGGCTTAGGCAATCTTCCCACCTCAGTCTCCTGAATAGCTGGGTCTAAAGGCATGTACCACCTTGACTGGCTAATTAAAAAAAACCTTTTCTTTTTTTTTTAGAGACAAGATCTTCATCCCAAGTTGTCAGATAATATACAGTTACAGGATCTTCAGGGTGTCATTTTTCTGGCTAGAAACCTCTGTGGCTAGGCTGTTTCACCAACTTACCCTGGCAGGCTGCGCTTGACCTACTGGACTGGGTCCCATGCCTGCCAAGGGTGATCAGATGTGGAATAGCCAGGGGTGTGTGAGTGAGCATGGGGTCTGACCACTGCACAGACATGTTGGTTGCTGCAGTGTGGTGGGGAGCTGCAGGTGCTGGCACAGGTGCTGGCACTCTGCAAAGTTGCAGCTGGACCAGGCACACCAAAAGTAGCTTCCAAGGCTGAAATGGGGGAACATAGTGATGCCTGGAGGCTTGGAGATGCCAGGAACTGCAGGGCCCCCAAAGAGGGAGTCACAGCCCTACCTTGGGGAGTTCCCAGATCTGGGCTACCCAAAGAGCCATAGCTCTTCTTTCCTTCTCTTCACTCACAACTTGGTGAGCAAGAGGGTATGTCTCAGCCCTGTTTGTGTCACAGCTCTTTTATCCTTGCCATTTGGGCTTGTGCCCAGGAAGAATGAAGTACACAGACAAGTGGAGGGTGAGCAAGACAAAGAGGAGCTTTATTGAGTGATATAACAGATCAGAGGAAATCTTCAGGGGACAGCTCCTTTCTGTAACCAAGGTGCCCTGATGAATGTTCTGTTCCTAGCAGAGAGGATACCCTGGAGTGGGAAGCTCCTCTCTGCAGGCAGGTCATGCCAATGTCTTCTCAGCTTTCAGCAGAGAGGAGGCCCTGGAGTGGGTAGCTCCTCTCTGCATCTGGTGGTCCCAACATCTCTGCAGCTCTCAGCAGACAGAAGACCCTGGAGTGGGTAGCTCCACTCTGAAGCTGGTCCTTCTGATGTCTGTTCTGGCTGAGCCTGGGGCTTCTTTGGGGCTCAGAAGGGAGGAAGTTGATTGGCAATTGGTCCATGGGTGGCCATGGACAGGCCTGCAAAAGGCACCACAAGTTCCATCTCTGGTCCCTGGGACTGGCAGCCCAGCCCCCAGCCTTTAGGTCCTCCCTTGCCTGAAAGCGGGGCTCACTGGGGATCTGTCCACTTCCACTCAGGAACTTGCCTGCCTCCTGCTGCCATTCATGGCACCCAGGCTGTAGGTGCTAAGGGGTGCCTTCAGACCAGCGCTGAGCTGCCTTCAGCCTCCCCTTGTCTTCCCTCCTATGTTTGTTTGGAGGGGGCTGGCATGGCAGGGAGCTTGTGTGTCAGCACTGCCCTGAGTGTGTGAAAACAGCTGGGCTGTGACAGCACCTGGGCTTGGCCTTGACTTTGCTTTGAGATTTGAGCAGGCACCAACAGCAGGGGAAGCCAGGCAGTAGGAGCAGGCACTTCTGAGCCTGTGAGGGCAGAGGGGCTTTCCTGGGCTTCCAAGAGTGCAGGGTTGCCTGAATCTGCAGCTGCAGTTTGGGTGGCTGCAGCTGTGCCTGGTTTGGGTGTGTGTGCAGAGCTCCTGCCTGCTCCATGGTTTGGGTGGCTGGAGCTGTGGGGTGAGGTGTGGGTCCCACCTGCTCCCAGGCTCCAAGAGCACACAGATGCCCAGGTCTTCAGCTGTGGCTTGGGTGGCTGCAGCAGCACCCGGGGAGCTCCCATCCCAACTCAGAAGGAGTGGAGCTCCCACTTGTCCTTGGCTCCTGCTGTCTCTGTGGAGCATGCAACCCCAGCCGTGCCTTCCCACTGCAGCTGGCGTGATGGCAGTGGCTGCTCCAGATGGGCCACTGCTGCCGTCAATACTTTGTATAGTATCTATATTTTCAAACACATTGAGCCTTAATTTGTGGCCTAACATATGGTCTATCTTGGTGAAAATATTTCATGTACACTGGAGAGAAAAGCATTTGCTGTTATTGTTGGGTATAGTGTTCTGTATATGTCTGTTAAATCTAGTTGATATTTTGCGTTAAGTCCTCTATTTCCTTATTTTCTGTTTGGTTGTTCTATCCTTTATAGAGAAGGAGCTACTGAAATCACCAACTATTACTCTAGAATTATTTATCTCTTCAATTCTGTTTTTGCTTCATATATTTTTGATGGTCTGTCACGTTTATAAAAATGTTATGTCTTCTTGCTGGGTTGACTCTTTTATTAATACACAATGTCCTTCTTTGTCTTTTTTTAACCTTTTTTTGATTTAAAGTCTGTTTTATCTAATATTAGCATAGCTGTCCCTGCTCTCTTTTGGTTATGATTTACATGGAATATCTTCTTTGACCCTTTCACTTTCAACCTGTGTGTGCCTGTGAGTCTAAATTGATTCTGTCTTGTAGATAGTATCTAGTTAGATCATGTTTTTAAAGTCTTTCTGCCAATCTCTGTCTTTTGATTAGAAAATTTAATCTACTTGCAATTAAAGTAATTACTGACAAGGAGGGACTTCTGTCATATTGCTCTTTGTTTCTTTAATGGTGTATAGCTTTTTTGTCTTTCAGTTCCTGCATTACTGTCTTAAAAATTTTTTTTTGGTAGTAAAATGTTTAAATTTCTCTCTTATTTCCTTTTGTATATATTCTATAGCTATTTTCTTTGTAGTTATTGTAGAAATTACATTTAACATGTTAAGTTATAATAGTCTGATATGAATTTATACTATATTAATTTAAATAACGTAAGTCTGCTCCTTTAACAGCTCTGTCATCATCCCTTTTAGTTGTTGATGTCAAAAAATTATGTCTTTATACATTGTGTTCCAAAACATGCTATTTTTAAGTTTAATATTAATATTTTATTAATAATTTAATTATTATATTAAATAAATTAGTCTTTTAAATTATGTAAAAAATAAAATGTGGAGTTACACCAAAGTTACAATAATACTAGCTTTGAGATTAATATGTTTTCTTAATATATTAGTCTCTTAAATCAGAAAATAAAAAAGTGGAGTTATACCATTATAATAATACTAGCTCTTATAATGCCCATTAAATCTTTATTTATTTAGATTAGAGATGGGATTTTACTCTGTCACCCAGGCTGGAGTGTGGTGGCACAATCACAGCTCACTGCAGCCTCAAACTTCTGTACTCAAGCATTCCTCCTGCCTCAGTCTCTCGAGTAGCTGGAACTACAGGCATGCACAACCACACCTTGCTAATTTTTAAACATTTTATTGTACAGAGAGGGTCTTGCTATCTTGCTTAGGATGGTCTTGAACTCCTGAGCTCAAGTAAGCCTTCTGCCACGATGTCCCAAAGTGTTGGAATTACAGGTGGTGTGGGCCACCACACTCTGCTAAGATCTTTATTTCTTTGTATTGCTTCAAGTTCTAGTGTCCTTTTATTTAACTCTGCAGGACTTCCTTAAACATTTACTGCAGGGCAGGTATAGTGGTAAAAACCCCCTCAGCTTTTGTTTATCTGGGAATGCCTTAATTTCTTCATCACTTTTGAAGGACAGTTTTGGCAGATACAGGATTCTTGGCTGACAGCTTTTTCTTTTAGCACTTTGAATTTATTGAGCCACTCTTCTATTTTCAAAAGTTTCTGATGAGAAATCTTCTGGTAATCTTATTGAGGACCCCTTGTATGTGACAAGTCACTTCTCTTCTGTCTTACTGCTTTAAAAATTCTCTCTTCATCTTTGAATTTTGACAGATTAGTTATGTGTCTTGGTGTGGCTGTGTTCGAGTTCATCTTACTTGGAGTTTGCTAAGCTTCTTGGATGTCTATATTTATGTTTTTCATCAAAATTGGGAAGTTTTCAGCCATTATTGAAATATTGTCTCTGTCCTTTTTTTTTTTTCTCTCTCTCTTCCTTCTGGAATTTTCGCAATGCATAGTTTGTTCCACTTGATAGTGTCCCAACGTCTCCTAGGCTCTCTTTTCACTTTTCTTTATCCTTTTTTCTTTCTCTTCCTTGAACTTGCTAATTTTCATCATCCTATCTTCAAGTTTGCTGATTCTTTCTGTTGCTTGTTCATATGTGCTTTTTGGGGGAACCCTGACTAAGACAGCTATGACTTCATATCTCACTGGCACTAGGTTAGTACCCAGTTTTGAATAAATATTTGTTCAAAGATGAATATTGAATGAATGAACATTTTTTCAATCAACTGAATTTTCATTTCAGTTATTATAATTTTCAGCTTCAGAATTTTGTTTCTTTTTGTATCTTCTATCTCTTTATTAACATTCCCATTTTGTTCATATGTAATTTTCTTAACTTTCTCCATGTCCTCATTTAGTTCTTCAAGCACATTTAAGACAGTTGTTTAAAGTTTTTCTCTAGTAGATCAGTCACCAGGTCTTTTTCAGAAATGGTTTCTGTTGATTTATTATTTTTTTCTTTAAATGAGCCATACTTTTCTGTTTCTTTGTATGCTTTGTGAGTTTTTTGAAATATTTGAATTTTATAATATGGTAACTTTTGAAATTAGATTTTCCCTCTTCCCAGGGTTTGCTGTTTTCTCTTATTCTTTGTTATTTTGATTGTCGTGCCAAGGATCAGCCTGAGATATAAACTTAAGGCCTTTCAGCTCTTTTCTGAGCCTGTGACTTTCCCTGGTTTTGTGTGGTCACTTGCCAACATTTCCCATATATGCAGTTTTTATTTTTATTTTATTTTTATTATACTTTAAGTTCTGGGATACATGTACAGAACGTGCAGGTTTGTTATGTAGGTATACACATGCCATGGTGGTTTGCTGCACCCATCAACCCATCATCTACATTAGATATTTCTCCTAATGGTATCCCTCCTTTAGCCCCCCACCCCCCAACAGGCCCCAGTGTGTGATGTTCCCCTCCCTGTGTCCATGTGTTCTCATTGTTCAACTCCCACTTATGAGTGAGAACGTGCAGTGTTTGGTTTTCTGTTCCTGTGTTAGTTTGCTGAGAATGATGGTTTCCAGCTTCATCCATGTCCCTGCAAAGGACCTGAACTCATCCTTTTTTATGGCTGCATACACCATTCCATGCTGTATATGTGCCACATTTTCTTTATCCAGCCTATCATTGACGGGCATTTGGGTTGGTTCCAAGTCTTTTATGCAGTTGTTTTGAATGTCATAGTTTTCAATGTCTCACTCCCAAAAGAAGAACGAGAGAAAAACAAATGAAGAATAAAAGGGCACTGGCCCTTTATATCCCCTCAAGTCACTTCAGTCAGAGGAGGAGGGGCTTGCAACAATGAGGGGAGGTGCAACGACAAGGTCCACTGGCCTCTTTTTCTATACCTCTGTGATCAGGATCCCCACTGAGTGATCAGAGCACAGATCCCTAATATTTGGAGAGCAAGATCTTTTTTGCCCATTCTGACTCCCACAAGCTGTGTGCAAGATGCTCCAGGGACATGTGCACAGCTGCTTGCCATGGGTCTGGCTTGTAGAATGTGTATCTTCTACTCTGCTAAGGGCTGAAATTAACTTAAATTAACCTCTGTTTTGCTCTAAACCTTCCCCTGGAAGTCACAGGCCTTCAATAGACTCTAGAGTTCCAAATAGTTCCATCAGACAAATTCTACTACTGCAGTGTTGTTTAGATGAAGAGACAGACTGCTGGTGCTTCCTACTTCATCATCTTCCCAGAATCTGCTCAAATTATAAGGGTTAATGAAATAAAAAGCAGTTCTCCCAAAGGGATATAATTGAAGAAGTTTATTCATTCAGTATTTATCACTGGGTACCACCCTAAGTGCTGATGAGATACGAAGTCACAGCTGTCTTAGCCAGGGTTCACCCCAAAAGCAGAGCCTGACAAGAGCTCACTGGTAGGGAGTTTTGTTTGGGAAATAAGCAGGAGTGGGATTTGGAAATAATATAGGAAAGTGTTATGAGCTGGTTTACCACTGTGGGCACCTGGAGTTCAATTCCATGAGGCCTCTGAGAAGCTGTGTAGGATGCCCCTCAGAACTGCCCCCTTGAGACATGGAAGTGGTGGTATTCAATCTACTAAATAAGGATTGCCCTTGGGAGTGTTAACTCCCTTGACTTCCAAGTTATGCAAGAAGCAGAATGACTGAGTGTCTCCAATCAAAGGCAGATTACCCATAGTAGAAAGCAAGAGACAGTGGTGCAGCTGAGATAATGTGTTGTCAGTTTTCACCTGGTGGTTGCTTTGGCCAAGGCTGGACTAAAAAGTGAGCTAAGAGGCTGTGAGATGAGGAGGAAGTAGAGATTCATAAAACAGCCCATGTGGTCATGGACCCTATTTAATGGACTCAGACACTAGGCAACTACAATGAATATAGTGTGATAAGTGATAAAGAAATAGGGAGAGTTTATCAGTTAGAATTGGGATACATGCAACAGAAACCCTACAGTAGAGGCTTAACCCTGTGGTTTAAAAATAGACCTATTTTTCTCATGTAAAAAGAAGTTCAGAGTGAGGAAGTTTGGCACTCAAGGAAGTCATCCAGTACCAGGCTCCATCCAGCTTCCTGCTCTTCCATCCTTAGTGTCTGGCTTTCATCTTCATAGTTGGTCTGATTGTGTTCTAGGCAGGAAGACAGGGAAGACAGGCAGAGGACATGTGCCAGCTGAGTCTATTTTTATTAGGAAAACCATAGCTTTCTTAGAAGCCCATCCAACAGGATTCTGCTTACATATCATTGAGTGAAGTAGCTCACATGGTCACTCCTGGCTTAAGATAATCTGGGAGATGAATTATTTTTATTTTTTGAGACAGTGACTTGTTCCCTTGCCCAACTCTAGGTTGCTGCAACCTCAAACTCTTGGGCTTAAGTGATCCTCCCACCTCAGCCTCCCAAGATGGGACTACAAGTATGCACCACCATGCTCAGATAATTTTTTAATTAATTAATTTTTAGAGACAGAGTCTCTAAATGTTTAGTGACAGAGTCTCACCCTGTTACCCAGACTGGAGTGCAGTGGCATGATCAGAGTTCACTATAACCTTGAACTCTTGAGCGCAAGTGATCCTCCTGCCTGTCTCTTGAGTAGCTGGGACTACAAGTATGTGCCAGCACACCCAGCTAATATTTAGATTTTTTAGAGACTAGGTCTTGCTATGTTGCCCAGGCTGTTCTTGAACTCCTGGCCTCAAGTGATCCCCGTGCTTCACCTTTCCAAAGTCCTGGGATTATAGGAATGAGCCACTGCACCCAGGCCAAGAGATGAGTATTTTTAATTGGACACATCATACACTGAACATAATTGGAGTACTGATAGTAAGAAAGACAGCAGAAAGGATGTTGAGTAGGCAACTTACAGTATCTGCCTCAGAAGTCTAAGTGGTATGGGAGTATCAAGGAGGGACCCCAAACCTGGACTGGGGATAAGAGAGAGTAGTCAGAGAAGGTCCTTGAAGGTAAGCCTTGAGGTGGATCTTGAAATATGAACTATAACTGGCCAGGTAGATAATATGTAAACTTCTGTTGATGTATGGTGGCAGGAGGCCAGAAAGGGAATGGTTGGAAGAACAATCTAGATATTACATAGAAGGACATGAAAATATGAATGATTATAGGACTGAAGAAGAATTTTGGAGAGATACAACAGGCTAGAGACTTGAGTACAAATAGGTAGTGGTAAGGTACGACTCTGACAGGTGTTATGGGACCAGACTAGACCAGAGAAGGCCTTGTATACCATCATAAGGAATGTGGATTTTATCTGGAAGCCTAATAGGAAGTTTTGAAATATTTTAGGCAGGCAGGTAATGTGATAAGATCTACATTAAAAATCAATCTGAAAAATGTTTGGAGAATGGATTGGAAGTGTGGTGTGGCAATAATCAAGGATTTGCCATAATCTAAGGAAAAATCATGTAGGATTAAACTAATGAGGATAGAGAGAAGGGGACAGACTTGAGAGAAGTTTTGAAGACAGGGTTGATAGGGCTTGCTGGATAACTGTGTGATATAATTTCTCTAAACCAGCAACACATGAGGGGGAAAAGTAAATTTCCAAGGTAAGATGATAAATGGACATGCTGAAGTGGAGGCTCCTATGGGTCAGTGAAGTAGTGATATCCAGTAGCTAGGGAGAATGTTGGAACTGAAACTTTTGTAAGAGATTGGAGTTGGAATTCTAGATTAGAGGTATTGGCATATGGTGGCAATTGAAGTCCTGGGTATGGGCAAGGTCACACAGATGGAGTGAGTATAAGAAAGAGGAGCCTGGAAGGCAGTACTACTGGGCACATTAGCATATGGACATAAGAAGATGAGATGAAAAAAGGGATGGGGAAGGGAAGTGAGAGAGATCCAAGTGACTCTAGGAGAGAGTGATGCATGGAAAGCCATGGATGAGAGAGAGAGACTCAACATTTGGTGTAGGGGTGAATAGTATGAGCTTCAGAGTCAGACAGACCTCATTTCCAGCCCAGGGTCTACCTAATTGTGTGACTCTATGCCTCAGTCTGTTTCCTGATTTTCAAAATGGGGATCATAACAGTATTTACTTCAGCATTGTTTTGAGAATTAAATGAGACAATGTATAAAAAGTACTCAGCACTCTGCTTGGTACACAGTTCTTAAAGAGTGGTAGCTATCACACTAATATGATGACTGTCTCTTCAAGAGTGGCAGGAGGTTCGGACAGATCAGAAGAAGGATGTTGAAAAAAGGCTGGCAAGAATCGATTGGATTGTGATTCAAGAGGTCACTGGGAATCCTTGATGAGTTTCAATGCATGGTGGGGACAGAAACAGAATGTGGTTGGGTGGGGGAATTTGAGAGGTGGATTGCAAAGATGTGGATGATGATGAGTATGTGGAGTTCATTATTTCATTCTCTCTACTTTTGGGATGGTTGAATATTTTTATAATAAAAAAGGGTCTAATAATTATAAAAAATATGTATTTTTTTCTCCAAAATACTCAACACATAATAGAAATAGCAGAAGGCATTGGTGAGTAGGAGGACTTAGGCTTTGCCTGGTGGAAAGAATCTGGCCATAGCCCATGTAGAATGATTTCCAGACTTATGATGCTGCCAAAAGGAAGCTCAATTGTTTGTATGTATCAATCAAACTCAGAGTATTTGTGTATGTGTCAATCCCTACACCTGTGTGGGCTTTGAAGTCAGACTGCTGCATTCAAATCCTGTCTCGACCATTTGCAAACTTTGAGATCTTGGGTAACTAACTTATTTAACCATTCTGTGCCTAATTTCCCTTATTTATAAAATAAGGATAATAGTTCCTGCCTCACATGGTTGTTATCAGGAATACATGAGCTAATACACACAAAGTGCTTAGAATGGTGTCTTGGTCTGTTTGGGCTGTTATAACAAAATATCACAGACAAGGTAGCTTATAAACAGCAGAATTTTATTTTTCACTGTCCTGGAGGCTGGGAAGTCTAAGACCAAGGTGCTGACAGATTTGGTGTCTGGTGAGGACCCAGTTCCTGGTTTACAGAATGGCACATTCT
Source organism: Papio anubis (assembly GCF_008728515.1). NCBI lineage: Eukaryota > Metazoa > Chordata > Mammalia > Primates > Cercopithecidae > Papio > Papio anubis. Next base: position 52,511,253 of record NC_044984.1, read on the forward strand.
TGCTATGTCCTCACATGGTAGAAAGGGCAAAGCATCTCTCTGGATCTCTTCTTGTAATGGGACAATCCTATTCATGAGGGCTCTGCCTTCATGTCCTAACCAGTTTCCGAAGGCCCACCTCCAATTACTATCACATTGATAATTAGGTTTCAATACAGGAATTTTGCAAGGGTGACTGGGCACGGTGGCTTACACCTGTAATCTCTGCATTTTTGGGAGGCAGAGGCGGGCAGATCACCTGAGGTCAGGAGTTTGAGACCAGCCTGGCCAACATGGTGAAACCCTGTCTCTACTAAAAATACAAAACTTAGCCAGGAGTGGTGGCACACACCTGTAACCCCAGCTACTTGGGAGATTAACGCAGGAGAATCCCTTGAACTCAGGAGGCGGAGGATGTAGTAATCAGAGATCGTGCCACTGTACTCCAGCGTGGGTGACAGAGCAAGACTCAGTCTACAAAAAAAAAAAAAAAAAAAGGAGAGAGAGAATTTTGCCAGGCAGACACAAACATTAGGCCACAGCATACAGTGTTGGGAAGATACTAAGTGCTAAACATTGTTGTATTTCATTCTACTATAATTTTATTTCTCTATCTAAGTTTTTCCACTCAAAGCAATATTGTATTGAATAATTTTTTCCCTAAGGAAATATAGAAATTGTGTTGTTTTTCTTACTATTGTCTTTCTTAGGATAGTGGTAAGTATAACAGTGAGGTTTCTCATAACACATGCACTCACACACACTTACTACATAAACACATACATAAACACATGTGCACACATACATACACACACATCCCCAAAACACATTACTCTTCCACTCCTGGCATACATACATGAACACACAAACAACTACTATTGAAGCTGTGAACCTTGACATTTTTCTGTTCCACTTTTTTTTTCTTTAAAAGACAGGGTCTCACCATGTTGCCCAGGCTGGAGTGCAGTGACTATTCATAGGCACGATCAGAGAGCAAGACAACCCCAGACTCCTGAGCTCAAGTGATCCTCCTACCTCAACTTCCTGAGTAGCTGGGACTATAGACATGTGCCACAGAGCCTGGCTCTGTTCCATTTTAAAACTATCAGAGATTTTCTGGTGGAGGCATAGGGATACGTCAATTTAAGTAGGAGATGGATCTTTTGGAATAGCCCAAGTCCCTGTTTGGGAACTATGCATTCATACAAATACTGAAGAAGCTGGCTTGATGTAATAAAGTGTGGAAAGGGAGAAACACTTTCCAATTAGTAAATTCATAGAGAGTCTTGGCCTGGGGTTGTGGTTGTCCACTCCCCCACGTACTAAGGAAGGGTGGAGCTGAAATTGAGCATCTTTGGTTTTCATCAACAATTTTTTAATCAAAGGAATGTGTTTATTAAATCATACAATGTCCTAGAATGGTCAGAGTAACAACCTGTTTCTCTGGTGTGTCATGATCTCTCCACTTTCTTCACCTTCCAAATCCTATCTTTCCTTTAACGTCAAGCTGAAGCCTCGAATTTGAGGGAATAAGTGAAGGTCGCTTTTCCCGTGAGAATCATGAGACACGTGGATGTAGGAGTCATGTGGAAGTAATTCCTCGGAGATATACATCATGTAATTGTGATAACCAATACATGTTATGACTGCAATAACATATTAGCCCCCACTTCTCAGTGGCTAATCCCGTAAAGCTTTCTTTTTTGCTCCAGCTGCACATCCAATTTGAGTGGGCAGGTAGCAGGTGGGGAGTGTGGGATAGAGTGGAGGTGATGGAGTGCTGCCCACTCGGTCACTCAGGGATCAGCCTGACAGCAGCTCCACCATCTCGCTCCATCAGTGCAAAAGAGAAACTGGAGAGAGGCTGAGTAATTGCACAGGAGTTGTCATTGCCTCAGCCTACAAGTGACACAAGTCATTTCTCTCATTTTCTTGGCCAGAACCAGTCAGATGTCCCCTTCTAACTGCAAAAGGGCTGGGAGGTGTAATCTTCTGAATGCCCAGTGAGTGAGAAGATAAATCTGTATATCAATGAGGATGGGCAATGTCTACCAAAGCTCATCAGTATTTAAGCCACCAGGGTAGCTGCTCATAGGTGGAAGGGACAATGTGAGTATCACGGCTTTTATTCTTAGAGGAGTCACTGAGACTTCTGGGTAATAGTTAAATATACTTGGCTGTATCTGGCCTTTGGATAATGAGGTAAACGAGAGTTAAAACCCAATTTCACATCCTGTAGAAGCCCAAAGCCTCAAGTAGATGATCAAAAATAGACTGTGCATGCCAAAGAGACTTACTAGAGCATGCAGCAAGAGAAAATCAGTATCACCTGATCCTAATCATGGATCACAGGAAGAGTTCTGAGCCTAAAAACCAGGACACTGAGGTATCATGTTTTTGGTTAGTAGCTTCTCTTTTACCTTAACATTTGGCTTTAGTTGGCAAACAATAACTGTGAGCAATAATAAATCAATTAGAGTCAGCTGCCCAGCAGTTTAGGTTATAACATTTAAATGTAGGCAAATGCTAATTTATTCATTTATGCCTGTCTAACCGCTAAAGACATGAAAATATACCCTTTCTTGTAAATAGAAAATAGAGAAGCAAGAGCAAACACATTCGAAAGCTAGCAGAAGGCAAGAAATAACTAAGATCAGAGCAGAACTGAAGGAGATAGAAACACAAAAAACCCTCCAAAAAATCAATGAATCCAGGAGTTGGTTTTTTGAAAAGATCAACAAAATTGACAGACCGCTAGCAAGACTAATAAAGAAGAAAAGGGAGAAGAATCAAATAGATGCAATAAAAAATGATAAAGGGGATATCACCACCGACCCCACAGAAATACAAACTACCATCAGAGAATACTATAAACACCTCTACGCAAATAAACTGGAAAATCTAGAAGAAATGGATAATTTCCTGGACACTTACACTCTTCCAAGACTAAACCAGGAAGAAGTTGAATCCCTGAATAGACCAATAGCAGGCTCTGAAATTGAGGCAATAATTAATAGCCTACCAACCAAAAAAAGTCCAGGACCAGATGGATTCACAGCTGAATTCTACCAGAGGTACAAGGAGGAGCTGGTACCATTCCTTCTGAAACTATTCCAATCAATAGAAAAAGAGGGAATCCTCCCTAACTCATGTTATGAGGCCAACATCATCCTGATACGAAAGCCTGGCAGAGACACAACAAAAAAAGAGAATTTTAGACCAATATCCCTGAAGAACATCGATGCAAAAATCCTCAATAAAATACTGGCAAACCGGATTCAGCAGCACATCAAAAAGCTTATCCACCATGATCAAGTGGGCTTCATCCCTGGGATGCAAGGCTGGTTCAACATATGCAAATCAATAAACATAATCCAGCATATAAACAGAACCAAAGACAAGAACCACATGATTATCTCAATAGATGCAGAAAAGGCTTTTGACAAAATTCAACAGACCTTCATGCTAAAAACGCTCAATAAATTCGGTATTGATGGAACGTACCTCAAAATAATAAGAGCTATTTATGACAAACCCACAGCCAATATCATACTGAATGGGCAAAAACTGGAAAAATTCCCTTTGAAAACTGGCACAAGACAGGGATGCCCTCTCTCACCACTCCTATTCAACATAGTGTTGGAAGTTCTGGCTAGGGCAATCAGGCAAGAGAAAGAAATCAAGGGTATTCAGTTAGGAAAAGAAGAAGTCAAATTGTCCCTGTTTGCAGATGCCATGATTGTATATTTAGAAAACCCCATTGTCTCAGCCCAAAATCTCCTTAAGCTGATAAGCAACTTCAGCAAAGTCTCAGGATACAAAATCAATGTGCAAAAATCACAAGCATTCTTATACACTAGTAACAGACAAACAGAGAGCCAAATCAGGAATGAACTTCCATTCACAATTGCTTCAAAGAGAATAAAATACCTAGGAATCCAACTTACAAGGGATGTAAAGGACCTCTTCAAGGAGAACTACAAACCACTGCTCAGTGAAATAAAAGAGGACACAAACAAATGGAAGAACATACCATGCTCATGGATAGGAAGAATCAATATCGTGAAAATGGCCATACTGCCCAAGGTAATTTATAGATTCAATGCCATCTCCATCAAGCTACCAATGAGTTTCTTCACAGAATTGGAAAAAACTGCTTTAAAGTTCATATGGAACCAAAAAAGAGCCCGCATCTCCAAGACAATTGTAAGCCAAAAGAACAAAGCTGGAGGCATCACGCTACCTGACTTCAAACTATACTACAAGGCTACAGTAACCAAAACAGTACGGTACTGGTACCAAAACAGAGATATAGACCAATGGAACAGAACAGAGTCCTCAGAAATAATACCACACATCTACAGCCATCTGATCTTTGACAAACCTGAGAGAAACAAGAAATGGGGAAAGGATTCCCTATTTAATAAATGGTGCTGGGAAAATTGGCTAGCCATAAGTAGAAAGCTGAAACTGGATCCTTTCCTTACTCCTTATACGAAAATTTATTCAAGGTGGATTAGAGACTTAAATGTTAGACCTAATACCATAAAAACCCTAGAGGAAAACCTAGGTAGTACCATTCAGGACATAGGCATGGGCAAAGACTTCATGTCTAAAACACCAAAAGCAACGGCAGTAAAAGCCAAAATTGACAAATGGGATCTAATTAAACTAAAGAGCTTCTGCATAGCAAAAGAAACTACCATCAAAGTGAACAGGCAACCTACAGAATGGGAGATAATTTTTGCCATCTACTCATCTGACAAAGGGCTAATATCCAGAACCTACAAAGAACTCAAACAAATTTACAAGAAAAAAACAAACAACCCCATCAAAAAGTGGGCAAAGGATATGAACGGGCATTTCTCAAAAGAAGACATTCATGCAACCAACCAGACACATGAAAAATGCTCATCATCAATGGCCATCAGAGAAATGCAAAAAAATCAAGCCACAATGAGATACATCTCTCACACCAGTTAGAATGGCGATCATTAAAAAGTCAGGAAGCTGGTGCTGGAAGGATGTGGAGGAAATAGGAACACTTTTACACTGTTGGTGGGATTGTAAACCAGTTCAACCATTATGGAAAAGCAATTATGGCGATTCCTCAAGGATCACAAACTAGATGTACCATATGACCCAGCCATCCCATTACTGGGTATATACCCAAAGGATTATAAATCATGCTGCTATAAAGACACATGCACACGTATGTTTATTGCGGCACTATTCACAATAGCAAAGACTTGGAATCAGCCCGTGTCATGACGAACCCGGATTAAGAAAATGGCACATATACCATGGAGTGCTATGCGGCCATAAAAAGGATGAGTTTGTATGCTTTGTAGGGACATGGTGCAGCTGAAACCATCAGACAGTAGTCAGGATGTATTGGTGTCAGTGGTGGATGAGATGCAGGTGGTGGTGCCATTGCAATTCATTATTTGTCTTTATGTTCAAAAGTATAATAATAGCCAAAAAAAAAAAAAAAAAGAAAATAGCAACCAAAGTGCCCTTGGCAAAAGCAGATCCTGCTCCCGTCTACCCCTCACTGAGATATCTTTAAAAATAGGACGGTGACTTTAATATTTTACATAAACAGTTTTTTAAAAAGTTGAAAAAATTATTAAAATGAGCCAGAGATAATAAAGGAAGTCTGATCAGATTGTGTGTTAGTAGAAAGCATATAAATATGAGCGCATGTGCCGTTGCTGGCTTGAATGAATAATTTGTTAATGTAATTGAGCCAAGGAGTCTTCTGAGTAAAAGTGAAATCTTCAGGGCAGCGTCCCCTCTAAGCAGGATTTACAGTTCTTCTCCTTTGGTAGCATTTCCTGCCCCCCTCCCTACCTCTTTTTTGTTTTTAGAGAATAATGTTGAGTACCTCATGCCCTACCCTGTAGAAAACCCTTTAGTGTGATGGTTTGTGTTTCCTCCTAGAAAAGATATTACCTGGCCAAACTCCTCAGTGGGCTAATAGATGATGATAACATATTCATTCATTTTTTTTTTCCTTTAAGTTACCCACAGAGTCCTAGAAAGTAGGGTCCTCAGAGAGGATGTCAAGGAGTTCCATACACCATTTACTGCTGCAATGACTGTAAGCTCAATTTTTTTCTTTCTTTACTTTTCAGTATGTGAATTTGGAAGCAATCTTTTTAGCTGAAAATCTGAGAAGTTGATTCCATGCAAAAATTAGCTGTAACCTCAGTTGACTGCATTTTATGTTTTCACCAGTGTTTCCTTTCCATGTGGCTGGCAGAAGGAACAAATTTAACTGAGCTTTATATTTGTGAATAATTTATTTCCAACATTCTTATAGACTTAAAGCAACCTCGACGCTTCTTGGGCAGTAGACATCTGGCTAGCAGGATAGACCATGGGGTTGTGAGCAGGCTTGCTGAATAGCTCAAGAGAAGATTGAATTCTGATCTGATGGGCAGGAAATGACTCCAACAGCAAGGAAGTTTGGAAGTGGGGACTAATTTTGTTGGTGGCCAGTTCATTAGTGAATTATTTCCTGGTTTGAATAACTTTTCTTCCCTTGTACTTGGGGTCTAGAATGAATACTCACAAAGTGAGTTTCCCAGTAGGTCATGATATGTCTGCTCATATTCCATTCAAAGCAAGTCATTTGGTCATTTCAAAGTACACTACCCAAGGAAGTGGTGGGGGAGGGTGTAGTTAATTTTGAGCAGTAATCTAAAAAGCATTGAAGACAGGCGTGAAGCGCATGAAAGGCCTCCATCTCTGGGAGCAGATGGCAAGTAAAGCAAGTCCTGCAGTGGATAGTGGGGGTGCAGAATGATGGGGAAAGCCTTGTTAGGGGCCTGAGTGGCCTGGGTGTTTTGTTGAGCTGAGTCTCCATTGTACATTTTTGGGGTCATTTATAGCACTTAGGAGACCCATAATTTTTTTAGTTCATTTACTATATATGAATATATCAAGGACATTTAATGTAAATAAGTATCATTTATTGAGCCTCTGAAATATGCCAAGCATTATGCAGAAATGGTTTTCATACTTATCTCAACCTTTTTCTTTAGGGCCAGACAGGAAATATTTTAGGTTTTGCAGGCCATAAAGTCTCTATTACAACTGCTCACTTGCTGTTGTGTGAAAGTATTTTAGGGCATTTTTAAAATGAATGAGTGTAGCTGTGTTTCCAAAATCCATTTTATTTATGGATTCAATTTGAATTTGATACCATAATTTTTACACATCATGAAATACTGTTTCTTCTGATTTTCCAACCATTAGAAAATGTAAAACCATTCTCATCTTGTGGGCTGTATAAAATAAGTGGTGGAGTCAGGTTTGGCTTGTGGCTCCTGGTTTTGCTGACCTCTGCACTTCATCTCATTATATTTGCACAATAAAGCTTCATTAGGTAGTTACATTATCACATATTATAGATAAGTATTTCAGAGGTTTAGTATTTCTATATCTGGCAATCAGATAGTATCCACCAGAAATTGATGTTTTTTGTTGTGTTTAACAAATTATGTGTTCATAATATGTAATACAACAATGCCTGTGTTCCACATTATTATTTAAAATTTTACCTATTAATATACCATGGGAAAAAATATATATATTCATCTTATTTTCTGTGATTTTGAAAGTGAATTGTTGATTCTTAAATTGTTGATTATGACATAATAAATAATTTATTTGAACTACCTAAAATTCTGTTTGGTTTTAGTAGTGTTAAATATACTGATTTCTTTTTTAAAAATTATTGGCATAATTATACTTTATGTTCTAGGGTACATATTACTGTGTGCAGGTTTATTTACATATGTGTACATGTGCCATGTTGGTATGCTGCACCCATTAACTCGTCAATTACATTAGGTATATCTCCTAATGTATCCATACCTCACACACACAACAGGCCTGGTTTGTGATGTTCTCTTTCCTGTGTCAAGTGATTATAGGCTGTTCAATTCCCACCTATGGTGAGAACAGGCTGTTTGGTTTTCTGTTCTTGTGATGGTTGCTGAGAATGATGGTTTCCAGCTGCATCCATGTCCCCTACAAGGGCATGAACTCATCCTTTTAAACATAGTATTCATGGTGTATATGTGCCACATTTTCTTAATCCAGTCTGTCGGTGATGGACATTTGGGTGGTTTGATCTTTATTGTGAATAGTGCCACAATAAACATACATGTGCGTGTGTCTTTATAAAAGCATGATTTATAATCCTTTGGCATATACCCAGTAATGGGATGACTGGGTCAAATGATATTTCTAGTTCTAGATCCCTGAAGAATCACCACACTGTCTTCCACAATGGTTGAACTAGTTTACAGTCCCACCAACAGTGTAAAAGTGTTCCTATTTCTCCACATCCTCTCCAGCACCTGTTGTTTCCTGACCTTTTAATGATCACCATTCTAACTGGTGTGAGATGATATCTCATTGTGGTTTTGACTTGCATTTCTCTGATGGCTAGTGATGATGAGCATTTTTTCATGTGTCTGTTGGCTGCACAAATGTCTTCTTTTGAGAAGTGTCTGTTCATATCCTTCGCCCACTTGTTGATGGGGTTGTTTTTTACTTGAAAATTTGTTTGAGTTCTTTGTAGGTTCTGGATATTAGCCCTTTGTCAGATGAGTAGATGGCAAAAATTATCTCCCATTCTGTAGGTTGCCTGTTCCCTCTGATGGTAGTTTCTTTTGCTGTGCAGAAGTTCTTTAGTTTAATTAGGTCCCATTTGTCAATTTTGGCTTTCATTGCCATTGCTTTTGGTGTTTTAGACATGAAGTCCTTGCCCATGCCTATGTCCTGAATGGTATTGCCTAGGTTTTCTTCTACGGTTTTCATGGTTTTAGGTCTAACATTTAAGTCTCTAATCCATCTTGAATTAATTTTTGTATAAGGTGTAAGGAAAGGATCCGGTTTCAGCTTTCTACTTATGGCTAGCCAGCTTTCCCAGCACCATTTGTTAAATAGGGAATCCTTTCCCCATTTCTTGTTTTTCTCAGGTTTGTCAGAGATCAGATGGCTGTAGATGTGTGGTATTATTTCTGAGGGCTCTGTTCTGTTCCACTGGGTCTATATCTCTGTTTTGGTACCAGTACCATACTGTTTTGGTTACTGTAGCCTTGTAGTATAGTTTGAAGTCAGGTAGCGTGATGCCTCCAGCTTTGTTCTTTTGGCTTACAATTGTCTTGGTGATGTGGGCTCTTTTTTGGTTCCATATGAACTTTAAAGTAGTTTTTTTCCAATTCTGTGAAGAAAGTCATTGGTAGCTTAAAGGGGATGGCATTGAATTTATAAATTACCTTGGGCAGTATGGCCATTTTCACGATATTGATTCTTCCTATCCATGAGCATGGAATGTTCTTCCATTTGTTTATGTCCTCTTTTATTTCACTGAGCAGTGGTTTGTAGTTCTCCTTGAAGAGGTCCTTCACATCCCTTGTAAGTTGTATTCCTAGGTATTTTATTCTCTTTGAAGCAATTGTGAATGGGAGTTCACTCATGATTTGACTCTCTGTTTGTCTGTTATTGGTGTAAGAATGCTTGTGATTTTTGCACATTGATTTTGTATCCTGAGACTTTGCTGAAGTTGCTTATCAGCTTAACGAGATTTTGGGCTGAGACAATGGGGTTATGTCGTTATACAATCATGTCATCTGCAAACAGGGACAATTTGGCTTCCTCTTTTCCTAATAGAATACCCTTTATTTCTTTCTCTTGCCTGATTGCCCTGGCGAGAACTTCCAATACTATGTTGAATATCAGTGGTGAGAGAGGGTATCCCTGTCTTGTGCCAGTTTTCAAGGGGAATACTTCCAGTTTTTGCCCATTCAGTATGATATTGGCTGTAGGTTTGTCATAAATAGCTCTTATTATTTTGAGATACATTCCATCAATACTGAATTTATTGAGATCTTTCAGCATGAAGGTCTGTTGAATTTTGTCAAAGGCCTTTTCTGCGTCTATTGAAATTATCATGTGGTTTTTGTCATTGGTTCTGTGTATATGCTGGATTACATTTATTGATTTGCATATGTTGAACCAGCCTTGCATCCTAGGGATGAAGCCCACTTGATCATGGTGGATAAGCTTTTTGATGTGCTGCTGGATTGAGTTTGCCAGTATTTTATTGAGGATTTTTGCATCAATGTTCATCAGGGATATTGGTTTAAAATTCTCTTGTTTTATTGTGCCTCTGCCAGGCTTTGGTATCAGGATGATGCTGGCCTCATAAAATGAGTTAGGGAGGATTCCCTCTTTTTCTATAGATTGGAATAGTTTCAGAAGGAATGGTACCATCTCCTCCTTGTATCTCTGGTAGAATTCGGCTGTGAATCCGTCTGGTCCTGGACTTTTTTTTGTTGTTGCCTTTTAATTATTGCCTCAATTTCAGAGCCTGTTATTGATCTCTTCAGGGATTCAACTTCTTCTTGGTTTAGTCTTGGGAGAGTGTATGTGTCCAGGAATTTATCCATTTCTTCTAGCTTTCTAGTTTATTTGCATAGAGGTGTTTATAGTATTCTCTGATGGTAGTTTGTATTTCTGTGGGGTCGGTGGTGATATCCCCTTTATCATTTTTTATTGCATCTATTTGATTCTTCTCTCTTTTCTTCTTTATTAGTCTTGCTAGCGGTCTGTCAATTTTGTTGATCTTTTCAAAAAGCCAGCCCCTGGATTCATTGATTTTTTGGAGGTTTTTTTGTGTCTCTATCTCCTTCAGTTCTGCTCTGATCTTAGTTATTTCTTCCTTCTGCTAGCTTTTGAATGTGTTTGCTCTTGCTTCTCTAGTTCTTTTAATTGTGATGTTAGGGTGTCAACTTTAGATCTTTCCTGCTTTCTCTTGTGGGCATTTAGTGCTATAAATTTCCCTCTACACACTACTTTAAATGTGTCCCAGAAATTCTGGTATGTTGTGTCTTTGTTGTCATTGGTTTCAAAGAACATCTTTATTTCTGCCTTCATTTTGTTATGTGCCCAGTAGTCATTCAGGAGCGGTTGTTCAGTTTCCATGTAGTTGAGCGATTTTGTTTGAGTTTCTTAATCCTGTGTTCTAGTTTGATTGCACTGTGGTCTGAGAGACAGTTTGTTATAATTTCTGTTCTTTTACATTGCTTTACTTCCAACTATGTGGTCAGTTTTGGAATAAATGCAATGTGGTGCTGAGAAGAATGCATATTCTGTTGATTTGGGATGGAGAGTTCTATAGATGTCTGTTAGGTCCACTTGGTGAAGAGTTGAGTTCAATTCCTGGATATCCTTGTTAACTTTCTGTCTTGTTGATCTGTCTAATGTTGACAGTGGGGTGTTAAAGTCTCCCATTATTATTGTGTGGGAGTCTAAGTCTCTTTGTAAGTCTCTTAGGACTTGCTTTATGAATCTGGGTGCTCCTGTATTGGGTGCATATATATTTAGAATAGTTAGCTCTTCCTGATGAATTGATCCCTTTACCATTATGTAATGGCCTTCTTTGTCTCTTTTGATCTTTGATGGTTTATAGTCTGTTTTATCAGAGACTAAGATTGCAACTGCCGCTTTTTTTTGTTTTCCATTTGCTTGGTAGATCTTCCTCCATCCCTTTATTTTGAGCCTATGTGTGTCTCTACATGTGAGTTGGGTCTCCTGAATACAGCAAACTGATGGGTCTTGACTCTTCATCCAATTGCCAGTCTATGTCTTTTAATTGGACCATTTAGTCCATTTACATTTAAGGTTAATATTGTTATGTGTGAACTTGATCCTGTCATTATGATATTAGCTGGTTATTTTCCTCACTAGGTGATGCAGTTTCTCCCCAGCATCGATGAACTTTACATTTTGACATGTTTTTGCAATGGCTGGTACCTGTTGTTCCTTTCTATGTTTAGTGCTTCCTTCAGGATCTCTTGTAGGGCAGGCCTGTTGGTGACAAAATTCTAAGCATTTGCTTGTCTGTAAAGGATTTTATTTCTCTTTCACTTATGAAACTTAGTTTGGCTGGATATGAAATTCTGGGTTGAAAATTCTTTTCTTTAAGAATGTTGAATATTGGCCCCCACTGTCTTCTGGCTTGGAGAGTTTCTGCTGAGAGATCTGCTGTTAATCTGATGGGCTTCCCTTTGTGGGTAACCTGACCTTTCTCTCTGGCTGCCCTTAACATTTTATCCTTCATTTCAACTTTGGTGAATCTGACAATTATGTGTCTTGGAGTTGCTGTTCTCGAGGCATATCTTTGTGGCGTTCTCTGTATTTCCTGAATTTGAATGTTGGCCTGCTTGCTAGGTTGGGGAAGTTCTCCTGGATAGTACCCTGCAGAATTTTTTCCAACTTGGTTCCATTCTCCCCATGACTTTCATGTACTCCAGTCAGATGTAGATTTGGTCTTTTCACATAGTCCCATATTTCTTGGAGGCTTTTTCATTTTTTACTCTTTTTTCTCTAAACTTGTCTTCTTGCTTCATTTCATTCATTTGTTCTTCAATCACTGATACCCTTTCTTCCAGTTGATCGAGTCAGTTACTGAAGCTTGTGCATTTGTCACGTAGTTCTCGTGTCATGGCTTTCATCTCTCTCAGGTCATTTAAGGACTTCTCTATATTGGTTATTCTAGTTAGCCATTCATCAAATCTTTTTTCATGGTTTTTAGTTTCTTTGCGCTGGGTTCATACTTCGTCCTTTAGCTCAGAGAAGTTTGATCATCTGAAGCCTTCTTCTTTCAACTCATTGGTCATTGTGTGTCCAGCTTTGCACTGTTGCTTGCGAGGAGCTGCATTCCTTTGGAGTGGGAGAGGTGCTCTGATTTTTAGAATTTTCAGCTTTTCTGCTCTGCTTTTTCCCCATCTTTGTGGTTTTATCTACCTTTGGTCTTTGATGATGGTGACATACAGATGGGGTTTTGGTGGGGGTGTCCTTTCTGTTTGTTAGTTTTCCCTCCAACAGTCAGGACCCTCAGCTGCAGGTCTCTTGGAGTTTGCTCGAGGTCCACTCCAGACCGTGTTTGCCTGGGTATCAGCAGCGGAAGCTGCAGAAGAGTGAATATTGCTGAGCTGCAAATGTTGCTGTCTGATTGTTCCTCTGGAAGCTTCGTCTCAGAGGTGTACCTGGCAGTGTGAGGTGTGAGGTGTCAGTCTGCCTCTAGTGGGGGATGTCTCCCAGTTAGGCTACTCGGAGGTTGGGGACCCACTTGAACAGGCAGTCTATCCGTTCTCAGATCTCAAACTCTGTGCTGGGAGAACCACTACTCTCTTCAAAGCTGTCAGACAGGGACATTTACATCTGCAGAGGTTTCTGCTGCCTTTTGTTTAGCTATGCCCTGTCCCCAGAGGTGGAGTCTACAGAGGCAGTCAGGCCTCCTTGAGCTGTGGTGGGCTCCACCCAGTTAGAGCTTCCTGACCACTTTGTTTACCTACTTAAGCCTCAGTAATGGTGGGCACCCCTCCCCCAGCCTCACTGCAGCCTTGCAGTTAGATGTCAGACTGCTGTGCTAGCAATGAGGGAGGCTCTGTGGGCATGGGACCATCTGAGCCAGGTGCAGGATATTATCTCCTGGTGTGCCATTTGCTAAGACCCTTGGTAAAGTGCAGTATTAGGGTGGGAGTGACCCGATTTTCCAAGTGTTGTGTGTCATGGTTTCCCTTGGCTAGGAAGGGGAATTCCCTTCCCACTTGCACTTCCTGGGTGAGGTGATGCCTCACCCTGCTTCGTCCCTTGCTTGTTGGGCTGTGACCACTGTCCTGCACCCACTGTCCAACATGCCCCAGTGAGATGAACGCGGTATCTCAGTTGGAAATGCAGAAATCACCCGTCTTCTGTGTTGCTCACACTGGGAGCCAGAGGCTGGAGCTGTTCCTATCCGGCCATCTTGGTGCTACCCCAAATATACTGATTTCTTAAAAAAAAAAAAAAGAAAAAAATGCTCATCATCACAGGTAATTAGAGAAATGCAAATCACAACCACAATGAGATACCATCTCACGCCAATAAGAATGGTGATCATTAAAAAGTCAGGAAATGACAGATGCTGGAGAGGATGCAGAGAAACAGGAAAAATTTTACCCTGTTGGTAGGAGTGTAAATTAGTTCAACCATAGTGGAAGACAGTGTGGTAATTCCTCAAGGATCTAGAACTTGAAATACCATTTGAACCAGCAATCCCATTACTGGGCATATACCCAAAGGATTATATATCATACTATGATAAAGACATATGCACACGTATGTTTATTGCAGCACTATTCACAATAACAAAGACTTGGAACCAATGCAAATATCCATCAATGACAGACTGGATTAAGAAAATGTGGCACATTTACACCATGGATACTACACAGCCATAAAAAAGGATAAGTTCATGTCCTTTGCAGGGACATGGATGAAGCTGGAAACCATCATTCTCAGAAAACTATCACAAGATCAGAAAACCAAACACTGCGTGCTCTCACTCATAAGTGGGAGTTGAACAATGAGAACATGTAGACACAGGAAGGGGAACATCACACACTGGGGCCTGTTGGGGGGAGGGGGTCTAGGGGAGGGATAACATTAGGAGAAATACCTAATGTAGAGGATGGATTGATGGGTGCAGCAAAACACCAGGGCTTGTGTATACCTATGTAATAAAACTGCATGTTCTGCACATTTAACCCAGAACTTAAAGTATAATAAAAATTAAAAAAAATTAAAAATCACACACACACACACAAAAATATACTGATTTCTCCTGAATACACTTTAAGGAGAAATGAGGTTGGTTCTGAGAGACGGCAAGAGAAACCAATGTGGGGTGAAACTTTACCACTTTACATGCAATTAATTGAAAGAGGGCTAAATGTAGACAAATATAAATGCATGTATGTGCGTGCATGTGCACACACACACACACAAACACAAACACTCTCTCAAGGGAAAGGATTGCCCCTGAACTTGGCAAAGCCTAGAAAAGATACAAAAAGAGGTTTCCCTCTTTTGCATACTCAGTGTGATGCATTATTGATATCTCAGTGAGTTTAAATAAAATAACAAGACTCATAATAATTAATACATATTTCCAGCATATCAAATTTTACACTGTGATAAAATTCTTATATAATATAGATTTTTTGGTTAAATGGGTTTATGTAGAATATGAGCCAAATAATGTTCCTTGAAACACAGTGTCTACATACAATAAAGATCTGATCCATCACAGATATTACTTTTAGCTCCCAGTGTTCTCCTATATTTAGAAAATTGAAACTTCTTGTTTAAATAATAGGCAATTAAAAAATTTTAGAATGTATTAATTTGCATATTACCAAGACATTTAGACCAAAAGGGCTACATAGAAGGACTAAATAATGTCATGTGCTAATGAACAATAATATATTCACTATTTGTACATTAAAAAAATCTAAATTACCCCACACGGCTGTGTTTAATTGCATATCACAATATCAGTGGGTAATTGTGCTTTCTATGAGAAAAAATTGTTCCAAAGTCAAAATGTCACCTTGCTGTCAGATAATCCCACAGATTACTATAAACAGAGCTAAAGAAATTGTGCTGTGACTGGAAAGGTGTGATGTGAATCCTGCTCATTACCCAAGACATGACTTCCATTGTAATTATCTGTCTATTACAATAGCTTCCTCTGCCATCTCCAGCTTACCTGATGCCATACACACAACTCATTAACATTTGGCCAATACACTACCATTTGTACAGTTAACCTCTGAGCAAAGTGGGGTCATTACTTCATTATGATGGATTCTGTAATAACACAACAACTTGCATCAAGGATTAATTTTTTTTCCTTCATTAATGGTTAAATTAGTAATTAGTTTAACACCTGGATTCCATTATACTCTTGTTTTTGTGATCTTGTCAGGAATTCCATCGGTTTAGAGGAAACTTCAGAACTCTGTTGCCAAAGAAGAGCTATGTTCCTCTCTGGCTGACATCTATTTTTAAAAAGAGAAAAAATATTTGGCATCCTGTGTGGTCTGAATATGAAAGACATTGATAATGTAAAATGAACCGAGGAACATACAGGCTAGAAAGTCCATTGTGGTTTTTGGAAATAGAGATTAAACTGGATGAAAGTTCTAACAATTTGTTTATTGTGATGAAAAACTTGAGAGTGAGTTAATTCTGGTGGTTTTAAAAAAATTAATATTTTATGGGCCAGGTGTGGTGGCTCATGCCTGTAATCTCAACACTTTGGGAGGCTGAGGTGGGCAGATCACCTGAGGTCAGTGGTTTGAGACCAGCCTGGCCAACATGGTGAAACTCCGTCTCTACTAAAAATACAAAAATTAGCAGGCATGGTGGTGGGCACCTGTAATCCCAGCTACTTTGGAGGCTGAGGCAGGAGAATCGCTTGAACCCTGGAGGCAGAGGTTGCAGCGAGCCAAGATTGCACCACTGCACTCCAGTCTAGGTGACGGATCAAGACTCCATCTAAAAAAAAATGTATGTTGAATGGAGAGAGGATCTTGCCATGTTGCCCAGGTGGGTCCCAAACTCCTAGGTTTAAGCGATCCTCCTGCCTTGGCCTCCCCAAATATTGGGATTACAGGCAGGAGCCACCATGTCTGGCCTCATTCTGGCATTTTTAAGCAAAGTATACAGATCTCAAGTTTGAGTTTTATTTTCACAGTTCTTTAGCACAGCATCTGATTCCATTTGGTAAGCTCTTGTAAACAGCTGCATTTAATGTAAAGAAGTGGTTTATTTTCCCTTAAGTAGTTATTTGAATTTTCTAAGTTGGGAACAGAATTATTATAGCAAGATGCTTTTAAGAGGAAAGGGAATTTTACTTTTAAAATCATCTCTCACTTATGAAGAATAACAAAAGTCAGGGAGAGGCATCAAAGGGAAAACTAATATTTCCAAGAGTCTCTATTAACCTTTGGTGTTTTTTCCTATAACTCTGGAATATTGTTTAAAATTTCTATTGTCGTTAATGGAACATTTGATGAAGCTTTATTTTATGCCACCATAATCGTCTTTGGAATGAAAGTTTGAATTAACTTAGCATGCTAGCAATGTCCACTATGGGCAGGCGAATAAAACCCCTAATGTTATCAAAGCAGTGTAATTCCCAGATCCAGGCCATCTTTTAAAATAGATGCTTTTTCTGGGGCAAGTATTTTACTAGGTGTTCTATACAGTAACTTTAAATCCTGCAAAGTGGGTGTTATTATCCCAAGTAAGAGGTGAGGAAATTGAAGCTCACAGAGATATAATGATCTACTTAAGGCCACACACCTGGCAAGTGGTGGCGTCAGAACTTAAAACCAAGTCTGTCTGACATAGAGCCAATGCTTTTTCCATCATGATATATCTTACTCTGCCATTGTTCATAATGTATCCAGGTAAAGGTAGACAACAATTATGTGCTTATCTCAGAAAGAAAAAATACCCAAATATCAAGAGGCAAGAATTTAAAGTGAATACAAATCATTTGAATTTATGATTAGATAGAACAGCATGCATCCAAACCTATGCAAAAGATTCTTTGACGAGGGAATTCTCCAAGGCCCTAAACAGACATTCATATATAAGTGTAGAATTTTCAGAACAGATAGACTATACTTTTCAGAACCTGGAGCTTCACACTTATGCATGGTTTTGGATTTCTTTAGCTGGGAGAGTACCTTGCAATGGAAAGTAGCAACATTTACAGAAGTATAATATTGCAATTAATCTATAGTTATACTTGAATATTGTATTCAAACAAGAGCAGATTGTTTGCCAGTTACTAATTTACTGCTTCTCAGGTTCGAATGCACTATTTATTGCCTGCTCTATGAAAATGGAGAAGGGCCCTTGAAATTTTTCTGTTTTGCCAGCTGGCATGATGTTAAGCTTTGTCAATAGAGGGTGCTGGAGAAATATTGGAGAAGAGTATGTTTTTCTTCCTGGTTCCAGTGTCTTTTCTTGATAGGCTCCTGCTCTGTGCATGGCTTCTGCCTTGCCATTCTGTCAGTGTATACAGGGCACAGCTTTCTTCAGTACTCAGTTTCTGCAAAGTATGTCTCCTCCGGCATTGGGCTCCTTTAGTGAATGGCTTCTCCAGGGCTCAGCTTCTGCAGTGCATGGCAACCAACAGCGTTCCAGCATCCAGCATCATCCCCTGGTAGTCCCTTGGCAGTTCTGCAGCAAGTTCCAATGCATGACATCTCCCTATGTATGGCTTTCTCTGGTGCCCCAGACAGATTTCCAGAAAGTTCCACCAGTATGGCACCTTGTTGACTTCTGTCTATCCAGTGTGCTATGACGGTGCTCTCTCCAACAAGGTCTGGATATCAGCCCTAGAAAGAGGGGAGTTCTTTCTTGGGTACTCTGTCTCAGCCTAGGGGTGGTATTTGTAATATCTGTATTCTTTAGAATTTTCTTTACTACTTATTAGCTTATCCATCAGAACTCTAATCTTCTGTTATAAATGTTCCCTGTTAAAATTATTATGTAGTTTCTGTCTCCTGGTCGGACATTGACTTGTAGAGTTGAGTAGGTTACATTATTCCTACTTCTTCTTCTTCTTTTTTTTTTTTTTTTTTTTGAGACAGTGTCTTACTCTGTCCCCCAGGCTGGTGTGCAGTAGTGTGACCCTAGCTTACTGCAGCCTTTGAACTCCTGGGCTCAAACAATCCTCCCACCTCAACCTCCTAAGCAGCTAGGACTATAGGCATGTGCCACCACACCTTTTTATTTTTGTAGAGCTAGGATCTTGCTATGTTGCCCAGGCTGGTCCCCAACTGCTGGCTTCAAGTGATCATCCTGCCTTGGCCTCCTAAAGCTCTGGGATTACAGGCATGAACTACTGCACCCAGTCCATTGCTACTTCTTCATCTGATTTGCCTAAATGCCTTTAGTCTAACAGGATTAAAATGCACTACCGAAAGTTGGCTTTTTATACCTTAAATACCTTAGCAAGCGTATTTTCTAGAAAACAACGTATCCAGACATATTGCATTCAATCTATATAATATACAAATTCTCTTTTAATGATAAAGTGAATTATTTTATCAATTAAGATGATTTGGTTGCAAGAAGTAGAAATGGCCTGGCTAACTTAAGCAGAAAAAGGAATGTATGGGAAGAAGACAATGCCTGGCTATTGCAGATATCTTTAGTAGTCTAGAAAGAGTAGAGATAGGCTTTGAGAGCAAGGGGGAAGAGAATGTCTTCGTTTGACAGGTTTTGGCCTAGAAAGATGATTCAAAAGAAGGATAAATTTTTGGGTGGGACATTAATTCTCTGCAACGTGGGTTTCCCATGTCACTTAGAGAAAAAGCCAAAGGCTTCACGGTGGCCTACAAGGCCTTATGTGACTAGGCTCAATGCCTTGCACTTACTGGAATCCCTTCTTCCTGTAACACTTTCCTTCAGATGTTCACCTGACTTACTCCCTCTCTTCCTACAAGTCTTTGTTCCACTGTCACCTCAGTAAGATCTTTCCTGCCACTCTCTTTAGATTTATAGCCCTGACCTGGTACTCCCTATCAATCTTCCCTTATTTGTTTTTCTCTGTAGCAATTATCACCTTCTAAGATACTACAAAACCTACTTATTTTGTCTTTTGTTTGTTTCCCTCTGATTAATATATAAGTTCTGCAAGGCAGGGCTTTAAAAACTTTTTTTTTCGATGCTGCATCCTTACTAGTTAGAACAGTGTCTAAATATTTGTGGATAAATAAATGAGTGAACTTTCTGTATTATTAGGCTGAATATGATTCACACTTACATACTTTATAATTTTTACTCATATTTTTGGATGTGTATATGTATGTGTATATGTCTTCAATTATATAACCAGAACTAAAAAGGTAACAGGCTTTGTGTTATGAACAAATTTCTTGGTGGCCTTTACTTCTTGAATAAGGGATTCCCATAACTGGCTTGCTTTTAAGTGGTATTTTACCCGTTTTAAAAATTAATGATTGCAGCGAACATTTGCTTTTCTTGCCTCCTACTAGCTATCCCTCTTCTTAACAGCACCCTAGTTTTGCTTTTGTGGGGCTATCAATCAGTGACCTGATGACTGGAAGGCATTTACATTTGTGAGAAGAGTGATATAAACACCCAAAATGTCGGGCACTTTTCCCTTGTAATCTCTGCAGTACTCCCTGAAGTGACATGCATCAGGTCACGCTTCTGCTTTTGCCTGGGGTTGCCTTAGTTCCTGCCCTTTCTGAGCATGTTTATTCTCCATTCAATTCCATTTTGTGAGTTATCCCATCTTTCCCCCATACATTTCTTTTTCTGCATAAGTCAGCCAGGCCATTTCTATTTCTTACAACCAAATTATCTTAACTAATAAAATAATTCACTTTATTATGAAAGAATAATCTGTATGCTATTGTATATAATGAATACAATATGCCTGGATTAGTTACTTGATAGACAATATGCTTTTTAAAATACTGAACATTTGACATAAAAAAAATCCAACTTTCGTTAGTGCACTTCCATCTTGATAGACTAAAGGCATTTAGGCAAATCAGGTCAAGAAACGGAAACGATGTAACCTCTACTGATGTTGTGTTAAATACAATATATGATGTTCTGGGTGCCTCCTCTAAATTTATTGTCACCATCAGTAGTTTTAGAATGAATAGTTGATACACTTAGACACAGGTAAAGAAGGGCTCGGTAACACAGAGATGAAGGAATCGGAAGCCAATTTATGCAACAAAAAGGCATGTTACTTACTGTTTTGCTATCCATAGAGCATCTTCATTTTATAAGAACCAGAATAAATTTTACAGATTAATGGAGAAGTGCTCCACAAACTTCATTTCTTCCTTTTTTTCTTTTTTCTTTTTTTTTAAATTATACTAGTGTAGTTCTAGAGTACATGTGCACAACATGCAGGTTTGTTACATAGGTATACATGTGCCATGTTGGTTTGCTGCACCCATCAGCTCATCATTTACATTATGTATTTCTCCTAACACTATCCTTCCCCCAAAGCCCCACCCCCAGCAGGCCTCAGTACGTGATGTTCCCCTCCCTGTGTCCATGTGTTCTCATTGTCCAACTCCCACTTATGAGTGAGAACATGCAGTGTTTGGTTTTCTGTCCTTGTGATATTTTGCTGAGAATGATGGTTTCCAGCTTCATCCATGTCCCTACAAAGGACATGAACTCATCTTTTTTCCTATGGCTGCATAGTGTTCCATGGTGTTTATGTGCCACATTTGCTTTATCCAGTCTATTATTGATAGACATTTGGGTTGGTTCCAAGTCTTTGCTATTGTGAATAGTGCTGCAATAAACATATGTGTGCTTGTGTCTTTATAGTAGAATGATTTATAATCCTTTGGGTATATACACAGTAATGGGATTGCTGAGTCAAATGGTATTTCTAGTTCTAGATCCTTGAGGAATTACCACACTGTCTTCCACAATGGTTGAACTAATTTACACTCCCACCAACAGTGTAAGAGTGTTCCTATTTCTCCACATCCTCTCCAGCATCTGTTGTTTCCTGACTTTTTAATGATCGCCATTCTAACTGGCATGAGATGGTAGCTGATTGTGGTTTTGATTTGCCTTTCTCTGATGACCATTGATGATGAGCATTTTTTCATATGTCTGTTGGCTGCATAAATGTCTTCTTTTGAGAAGTGTCTGTTCATATCCTTTGCCCACTTTTTGATGGGGTTGTTTGTTTTTTTCTTGTAAATTTGTTTGAGTTCTTTGTAGATTCTGGATATTAGCCCTTTGTCAGATGGGTAGATTGCAAAAATTTTCTCCCATTCTGTAGGTTGCCTGTTCCCTCTGATGACAATTTCTTTTGTTGTGCAGAAGCTCTTTAGTTTAATTGGATCCCATTTGTCTATTTTGGCTTTTGTTGCCATTGCTTTTGGTGTTTTAGTCATGAAGTCTTTGCCCATGCCTATGTCTTGGATGGTATTGCCTAAGTTTTCTTCTAGGGTTGTTATGATTTCAGATCTTACATTTAAGTCTTTAATCCATCTTGAGTTAATTTTTGTTTAAGGTGTAAGGAAGGAGTCCAGTTTAAGCTTTCTACATATGGCTAGCCAGTTTCCCCAGCCCTATTTATTAAATAGGGACTACTTTCCCCATTGCTTGTTTTTGCCAAGTTTGTCAAAGATCAGATGGTTGTAGATGTGTGGTGTTACTTCTGAGGTCTCTGTTCTTTTTATATATTTTTTATTATACTTTAAGTTCTACGGTACATGTACACAATGTGCAGGTTTGTTACATATGTATACCTGTGCCATGTTGGTGTGTTGCACTCATTAACTCATAATTTACATTAGGTATGTCTTCTAATGCTATCCCTCCCCCAGCCCCCCACCCCACAACAGGCCCCAGTGTGTGATGTTCCCCTTCCTGTGTCCAAGTGTTCTCATTGTTCAATTCCCACCTATGAGTGAGAACATGCGATGTTTAGTTTTTTGTCCTTGTGATAGTTTTCTGAGAATGATAGCTTCCACCTTCATCCATGTTCCTACAAAGGACATGAGCTCATCATTTTTTTATGGCTGCATAGTATTCCATGGTGTATATGTGCCACATTTTCTTAATCCAGTCTATCATTGTTGGATATTTGGGTTGGTTCCAAGTCTTTGCTATTGTGAATAGTGCCACAATAAACATACGTGTGCCTGTGTCTTTACAGCAGCATGATTTATAATTGTTTGGTATATACTCTGTAATGGGATGGCTGGGTCAAATGGTATTTCTAGTTCTAGATCCCTGAAGAATCACCACACTGTCTTCCACAATGGTTGAACTAGTTTACAGTCCCACCAACAGTGTAAAAGTGTTCCTATTTCTCCACATCCTCTCCAGCACTTGTTGTTTCCTGACTTTTTAATGATTGCCATTCTAACTGGTGTGAGATGGTATCTCATTGTGGTTTTGATTTGCATTTTTCTGATGGCTAGTGATAATGAACATTTTTTCATGTGTCTGTTGGCTACATAAATGTCTTCTTTTGAGAAGTGTCTGTTCATATCCTTTGCCCACTTTTTGATGGGGTTGTTTGTTTTTTTCTTGTAAATTTGTTTGAGTTCTTTGTAGATTCTGGATATTAGCCCTTTGTCAGATGAGTAGATTGCAGTAATTTTCTCCCATTCTGTAGGTTACCTGTTCACGCTGATGGTAGTTTCTTTTGCTATGCAGAAGCTCTTTAGTTTAATTAGATCCCATTTGTAAATTTTGGCTTTTGTTGCCATTGCTTTTGGTGTTTTAGACATGAAGTCGTTGCCCATGCCTATGTCCTGAATGGTATTGCCTAGGTTTTCTTCTAGGGTTTTTAGGGTTTTAGGTCTAACATCTAAGTCTTTAATCCATCTTGAGTTAGTTTTTGTTTAAGGTGTAAGGAAGGGATCCAGTTTCAACTTTCTACATGTGACTAGCCAGTTTTCCCAGCACCATTTGTTAAATGGGGAATCTTTTCCCCATTTCTTGTTTTTGTGAGATTTTTCAAAGATCAGATGGTTGTAGATGTGTGCTATAATTCTGAGGGCTCTGTTCTGTTCCATTGGTCTATATCTCTGTTTTGGTACCAGTATCATCCTGTTTTGGTTACTGTAGCCTTGTAGTATAGTTTGAAGTCAAGTAGCATGATGCTTCCAGCTTTGTTCTTTTGGCTTAGGATTGTCTTGGCAATGTGGGCTCTTTTTTGGTTCCATATGAACTTTAAAATAGTTTTTTCCCAATTCTGTGAAGAGTGTCATTGGTAGCTTAATGGGGATGGCATTGAATCTATAAATTACCTTGGGCAGTATGGCCATTTTCACGATACTGATTCTTCCTATCCATGAGCATGGAATGTTCTTCCATTTGTTTATGTCCCCTTTTATTTCATTGAGTGGTAGTTTGTAGTTCTCCTTGAAGAGGTCCTTCACATCCCTTGTAAGTTGTATTCCTAGGTATATTATTCTCTTTGAAGCAATTGTGAATGGGAGTTCACTCATGATTTGGCTCTCTGTTTGTCTGTTATTGGTGTATAAGAATGCTAGTTTATGGATTTGCGTATGTTGAACCAACCTTGCATCCCAGGGATGAAGCCTACTTGATTATGGTGGATAAGCTTT
The DNA here is from genome assembly GCF_008728515.1 of Papio anubis. NCBI lineage: Eukaryota > Metazoa > Chordata > Mammalia > Primates > Cercopithecidae > Papio > Papio anubis. Next base: position 52,535,258 of record NC_044984.1, read on the forward strand.
TTGATGTGCTGCTGGATTCGGTTTGCCAGTATTTTATTGAGGATTTTTGCATCAATGTTCATCAGGGATATTGGTCTAAAATTCTCTTGTTTTGTTGTGCCTCTGCCAGGCTTTGGTATCAGGATGATGCTGGCCTCATAAAATGAGTTAGGGAGGATTCCCTCTTTTTCTATAGATTGGAATAGTTTCAGAAGGAATGGTACCAGCTCCTCCTTGTACCTCTGGTAGAATTCGACTGTGAATCCGTCTGGATTTGGACTTTTTCTAGTTGGTAAGCTACTAATTATTGCCTCAATTTCAGAGCCTGTTATTGGTCTATTCAGGGATTCAACTTCTTCCTGGATTAGTCTTGTATGTGTCGAGGAATTTATCCATTTCTTCTAGATTTTCTAGTTCATTTGCATAGAGGTGTTTATAGTATTCTCTGATGGTAGTTTATATTTCTGTGGGGTTGGTGGTGATATCCCTTTTATCATTTTTTATTGTTTCTATTTGATTCTTCTCTCTTTTTTTCTTTATTAGTCTTTCTAGTGGTCTATCAATTTTGTTGATCTTTTCAAGAAACCAGCTCCTGGATTCACTGATTTTTTGAAGGGTGTTTTGTGTCTCTATCTCCTTCAGTTCTGCTCTGATCTTAGTTATCTCTTGCTTTCTGCTAGCTTTTGAATGTGTTTGCTCTTGCTTCTCTAGTTCTTTTCATTGTGATGTTAGGGTGTCAATTTTAGATCTTTCCTGCTTTCTTTTGTGAGCATTTAGTGCTATAAATTTCCCTCCATACACTGCTTTAAATGTGTCCCAGAGATTCTGGTATGTTGTGTCTTTGTTCTCATTGGTTTCAAAGAACATCTTTACTTCTGCCTTCATTTTGTTATTTACCCAGTAGTCATTCAGGAGCAGATTGTTCAATTTCCATGTAATTGTGTGGTTTTGAGTGAGTTTCTCAATCCTGAATTCTAATTTGATTGCACTATAGTCTGAGAGACAGTTTGTTGTGATTTCTGTTCTTCTACATTTGCTGAGGAGTATTTTACTTTCAATTATGTGGTTAATTTTGGAATAAGTATGATGTGGTGCTGAGAAGAATGTATATTCTGTTGATTAGGGGTGGAGAGTTCTGTAGATGTCTATTAGGTTAGCTTGGTCCAGAGCTGAGTTACAGTCCTGGATATCCTTGTCGATTTTCTGTCTTATTGTTCTGTCTAATATTGACAGTGGGGTGTTAAAATTTCCCATTATTATCATGTGGGAGTCTAAGTCTCTTTGTAGGTCCCTAAGAACTTGCTTTATGAATCTGGGTGCTCCTGTATTGGGTGCATATATAAATTGGATAGTTAGCTCTTCTTGTTCAATTGATCCCTTTATCATTATGTAATAGCCTTCTTTGTCTCTTTTGATCTTTATTGGTTTAAAGTCAGTTTTATCAGATACCAGGATTGCAACCCTTGTTTTTTTTTGTTTTCCATTTGCTTGGTAGATCTTCCTCTATCCCTTTATTTTGAGCCTATGTGTGTCTTTGCACTTGAGATGGGTCTGCTAAATACAGCACACAGATTAGTCTTGACTCTATCCAATTTGTCAGTCTGTGTCTTTTAATTAGGGCATTTAGCCCTTTTACATTTAAGGTTAATATTGTTATGTGTGAATTTGATTCTGTTATTATGATGTTAGCTGGTTATTTTGCCCATTAGTTGATGCAGTTTCTTCCTAGTGTCAATGGTCTTTACAATTTGGTATGTTTTTGTAGTGACTGGTACCGGTTGTTCCTTTCCATGTTTAGTGCTTCCTTCAGGAACTCACGTGAGGCAGGCCTGGTGGTGACAAAATCTCTCAGCATTTGCTTGTCTCTAAAGGATTTTATTTCTCCTTCACTTATGAAATTTAGTTTGGCTGGACATGAAATTCTGGGTTGAAAATTCTTTTCTTTAAGAATGTTGAATGTGGACCCCCTCCCTCTTCTGACTTGTAGGGTTTCTGCGAAGCGATCTGCTGTTAGTCTGATGGGCTTCCCTTTGTGGGTAACCTGACCTTTCTTTCTGGCTGCTCTTAACATTTTTTCCTTCATTTCAACCTTGGTGAATCTGACAATTATGTGTCTTGGGGTTGCTCTTCTCGAGGATTATCTTTGTGGTGTTCTCTGTGGTTTCCTGAATTTGAATGTTGGCCTGCTTTGATAGGTTGGGGACGTTCTCCTGGATAATATCCTGAGGAGTGTGTTCTAACTTGGTTGCATTCTCCTTGTCACTTTCAGGTACACCAATCAGACGCAGATTTGGTCTTTTCACATAGTCCCATATTTCTTGGAGGCTTTGTTCATTTCTTTTCACTCTTTTTTCTCTAATCTTGTCTTCTCACTTTATTTCATTAATTTGATCTTCAATCACTGATATCCTTTCTTCTGCTTGGTGGCAGACAAGAGAAGAGAGCTTGTGCAGGGAAACTCCCCTTTTTAAAACCATCAGATCTCTTGAAACTTATTCACTGTCATGAGAACAGCATGGGGAAGACCTGACCCCCATGATTCAATTACCTCCCACTGGGTCCCTCCCACAGCATGTGGAAATTCAAGATGAGATTTGGGTGGGGACACAGCCAAACCATATCACACACACAGTCTAAAACATTTGCTATCTGGCCTTTTTAGAAAAGTATCGCAAGAACAGAAAACCAAACACCACATGTTCTCACTCATAGGTGGGAATTGAACAATGAGATCACTTGGACTCGGGAAGGAGAACGTCACACACCGGGGCCTATTATGGGGAGCAGGGAAGGGGGAGGGATGGCATTGGAAGTTATACCTGATGTAAATGACGAGTTGATGGGTGCTGACGAATTGATGGGTGCAGCACACCAACATGGCACAAGTATACATATGTAACAAACCTGCACATTGTGCACATGTACCCTAGAACTTAAAGTATAATTAAAAAAAAAAAAAAAAGAAAAGGTTTGCTGACCTAACCAATGAACATCAATGTCTCTTTTTTTTCTTAAGAGAGAATGTCACTATGCTGCCCAGGCTGGTCTCGAACTCCTGGCCTCAGGCGATCCTCCCAAAGTGAACCCTCCCAAGGGCCTCAGCCTCCTGTAGTGTTAGGATTACAGGCATGAGCCATCCTACCCAGCCATAAATGTCTTAATATCATCAAATATCTAGCAATATTCAGTTTTCCTTGATTGTCTCATACAAATTGAAAAAAAGCTGTTGGTTTGTTCAAATTAGGATTCAAATCAAGTCTGTGCATTGCATTGATCTTTTTCTTTTAAGATTTAAAAATCTATAGGTCCCCTCTCCTATTTCATTTTTTGAATAATGTATTTGTTAGAGAAAGTGCATTATTTGTCCTATAGACATTCCCCATCTTGGATTTTGCCGATTGCATCCTCAGGGTGTCCAATAACCTGTTCTTCTGTTCCTGTAACTGGTAGTTAAATTAAGAAGCTTGATCAGATTCAGGTTGACATTTTGACAAGAACACTTTATAGATGGTGTTGGATACTTCCTACTGTATCCCATCTTTTTATGATTTTAGGATTGATCAGTGGGTTTAGATGTTATTCACTTGGTCCATCTATTCTAGGCCAGCACTTTTTCGATCTAATTGTTCTAGCAGCCATTGGTGGGCATTGCCTGTATCAGCAGTGTCAACCTTTGCTTCTCACTATAACCACCCAGGGAGAGTTTAACCCTCCTCGTATCTCATTGGTAGGCCACCTTTAGGGGAATCAGACCAGAATCTCTGAGTGTGGGATCCAGTCATCATCAGTGTTTGGCCAAGCTATGATAATCTATCATTCCTAAAAATTATTAGCTGGAATTTTTCTATAAAGAACTTTCTCCTGTCAACTATTTGATTACTGTGAGGTGAAGTTTATACAGGAAAGGCAGAAAAAGTGCTTCATTTTTTTTCCTTGTGAGTTTTTTGAATAATGAGTTCTGGGGATGATAATTTTGGCCGTTATGGTCAGGTGGTGGTCCATCTACTCCAGGAATTTCTAGATTATGACAACACCTGGAAATTTTTCTGTTTGGATCTTATAATGACAACAAAAGGACTTACTTGATAGGACGACACTCATACTGTAGTGTCTATGAGTACAAATGAGGCCAAATTCTAAATTCATATTTAGATTCTGATGATTCTTTGTGCTGTCTCCATTACTGTATTGCTCAGTCCCCTTACAAACTCTCTCCCTCTGTTTATTTTTGAAGTCCGCCTGGTGGTATCACCCATTCACCTATTCATTCAACAAGTATTTGTCAAGTACCTGCTGTGTGCCAGGCATGTATACATAAGAACAATTCTATTTCTGCTGCTACTGCTGCCTGCCTTGACAAGGAGCCTCATCATTGTCCTCTGGTTGTTACCCTCCTTCAAAGTGCTAGTTTATGTGCTGAGGCTGCTATCTGTCATTGCTTCCAAACCCAGCAGTCCTGGTTGTATCAGGTTTTGTACAGCAGTGGGAAGAGTTCTCCTATCTTGGTTGCTGTCGTTTATTATGTGGGTTCTGGTAGAGTACCACTTGGTAACCTGAGTCTCACTAAGTCTTTCAGGAAAAAAAGCTTTTTTACCTTTTGACTTCCTGATTTTTTCTACTGGGGCTTAAAACGTATAATCCATAGTTCTTGTCTCCTCTTTTCTTTCCAAACACCCACACACCAAACCCCTTATTCTTTAGCAAATTAAACCAAATCACAACTGCAAACAAATCAAACAAAGCAACCTTTCCATCCATCCTTATGTCAGTTTATAAAAATAAGTTTCTGGAGGGGTCACTAGCTTGTCAGTTTCACAATGAGATCATTGCTTCCCAAACTTTAATGAGCAGATTTATTACCTGAAAGTATCTTGTGAAAATTGTCAAAAGACAAAATTACAACTAATTAAGTTTAAAGATCTAATTTTCTTTATTAGTGATTCATGAATCAGGCAGTGTCTCATCTATAAAAATAGGTGGTCCAATGAACTGAGCAGATGAGATTGGCTTTATAGGCAGAAAAATACTGAAGAAAGCAGAAACCGGGAACAAAAAGCAAATGGGTCATTTAAAAGTTACTTTCCTTATAGGGTTAAAATAGAGATTACTTCCTTATCTTGCTGGCTCAGGTAACTGGGCCCCTTCTGATTGGTTGCTGTGAATTTCCTGGTTTTGGAAAACTGGTCGGTTTCAAAGTTCAGATTGATAACATGGCACCTTGCATAAGTGACTCCATTCTGGTTTGGGCTCCTCTATTGGGCCTAGTGCAGGAGCTCAGTCCAAAACAATGGCCTTCCATGCATTTCACTGAATGAAATGCAGATCCTGATTCAGCAGGACTGGGATGGAGCTGATACTCTGCCTTCCTAACAAACTCCCAGGTTATACTGCTGCTGCTGGTCTAAAGACTACATCTTGGGAGTAGCGAGGAGCTAGACTTTGCATTCCAGTTGTGGCTCAGCTGAGATACTCTACTAAACAATCAATATACATGGAAATATATAGCAAATTGGATATTTTGGGTCACATTTGGGTTTTGGTACGAAACCCAAATTCCGAGTAAGGAGCCATCACAAGATGTGACTGTGCTGTCCAGGGGCTGCTAATCTTCATCTGTTGATTTGCTCTGGGAGGTTTTTTTCTGCAAACAAGATCCTAATCTACAGTCTTTGTTTATGAACTTTCTCCATGTTCCTAGTCAACTGTTCTCAGTCCTGGCTGTGTATCAAAATTCCTGCTGGAGTTCTTAAAAAAATGCAAAATCTCTAGGGGTGGGACCCAGGTATTTCTAGTTCTATTCAGATGATTCTAATGTGTAGCCAGAGTTGAGAATCAAGTTTTTTGTTGTTGTTGTTTTTTGTTTTTGAGATGGAGTTTCGCTTTTGTTGCCAAGGCTGGAGTACAATGGTGCGATCTCAGCTCACTGCAACCTCTGCCTCCTGGGTTCAAGCAATTCTCCTGCCTCAGCCTCCCGAGTGGCTGGGATTAGAGGAGCCCACCACCATGCCAGGCAAATTTTTTGTATTTTTAGTAGAGATGGGGTTTCACCATGTTAGCTGGGCTGGTCTTGAACTCCTGACCACAGGTGATTCACCCACCTTGGGCTCACAAAGTGCTGAGATTACAGGCAGGAGTCACTGCACCTGGCCACAATCAATGTTTTAAATACGAAGTTTTTCGTTTCAGTGTTGCTAAGGTGATTTGCTCCCTCAAAAATGGCTCTACAAAAAGCCGCTGTTAATCCATGTGAACTCAGTGACCCTACTCCACTTGCGCAGCACCACGGTTCTGTTTTTTGCCGGTGCTGAGCTCATTGAGGACATGGATTCTGCTCTCTTTTATACCTGCTGCTCAAATGGAAAGATGATTTTATTTCACCATCTTTCACAAGATGAACAACTTCTCTATTGTGGTGCAAGCTGGAAACAGGATCTTCCCATTAGGCAGAAACATGGAGACTTGGAAATGTCCTGAGCTGTTAAAAGGCTGGGTGGGTATTCTCAACAGGTTTGTGTTGGGTGTTTTTCCTGATATTAACAGTGGACAGAGTTTTTAGGCCTGTCAAAACAGAGGCAGCAAAGTCTGTTGCAGACATCAGCCAGGAGGAGGAAAAGAGGAATAGAAAGGCAAGTTGCTGTTTAGGATTTAAAAAGCTTTAAAAGGTTGCCAACTGAGAAATGAGTTGTGCTGTTGCCCAGTTATCCATCTACCTTCTCTGGTCCACTGGCTCCCTGGTATTTGTGCATTGAGAGAAATAAATGATACTAGGGCAGAGATTTGAAAACCAACCTTTAAAACTGTTTGCCAGATTCTAACATTAAATATGCCGAAGTTCAGCCCTTTTCAGTTACTGGAGGCATCCCTTTGTGTACTGAGCACTGGGTTTAAATGCTTTTTTTAAAAAAGTGAAATACGTACATTCCGGCTCCATCCCTTTCTCTCCTAGGCCAAACAAACAAAAATATATAGTGTGTGTATATATATTTTTACACACATAAATATATATACATATATACATATACGTGTATGTATATACATATATACACGTATATACATACACGTATATGTATATATGTGTATACATACATATATATGTTTTTTCCAAACCTTTCCCTCACCAGGAAAAAAAGAAAAACCCTATTAAAAAAAAAACAGGATAAGAGATTGTCTCTGAGATCCTGCTTAATTTAAATTGTGCTTGTAAAGGTAGGTCTCTGAAAAGAGCAAGTGTCAAAGTCATTTTGGGTTTGAACCGTATGATTTGAACCAGTGGTTAATGGCTTCTCCATTCCTAAAGTGGCATTGTGAGGTAAAAGGTGAAGTGTAAATCCCCGTCAACCTGGATGTGCCCATTCACTGGGGGAACGCATTGCTGAACAGTCAGGGCTGAGAGGAGCGGAGTGTGTGGAAGAGTACATTTAAGCAGAATTGAAGTGAATCCAATGATTAAACCCTGGAGGCAGGGCTGTTTAGACCTGTGAGAAAACTGCTTCAGAATCAAGAAGAATCTTAGCTTCTATTAAATAAATGGGGTCCAACCTTGGGAGTTAGGCCATGTTCCAGTCACATCTGACTCAGAGATTTCATTATCTAGAACATTACAGTATTTTCCTAGTTTTCTGTGAGAAAATACCTGGCCAAACAACTCATATAACAAAATGGGAAGGAGAGTGAGTTGCTTTGTGGGGAAGTGACATGCCCCTTGACATTCTCTCTCCCCACAGAATTTCCTTGTGCAGCTGTCTTAGAAATGCCAAGGTAAGGGATGTGGGGGTGGGATGGGGGATGGAACATATAGGAGAAGGCTGGAAGAGATGAAAACTTGCATAAGAAACTGACTTTGCTATACTAAGGAAAAGGGAAGGGACTGAGCATTTATTGAGCATCTGTTTTATTTTTGGTGCTTTATAAGTTATTGTATTAATCCTTATATAACCATCTGAAGTTGATGTTAAGACACATTAAGCAGCAATTTCAATATGAGACTTTTCATATTTTAATATGAAACTTAAATTGAAAGTGAATGTGGCAGATGGGACATTTTGTTTTTTCTCTTTCCCATTTTCACCTAAGGATATCAAAGCTTTGCATGGCTGTGAATGTCCAAGTATTTGCACAATAGCTATTCATTTTATCTTCCCAATGCTCCAAGGAATTTCTTTAGCAATTCCTTCTCATTTCCTAACAAACACCTTCTCTTCCCTCTTCCTTCATTTTCCTGATAGGAACCAGCTTCACTAATATGGACAATGAAGTTCCAGTAACTGCTTTCCTCAAAGAACAATGGAAGACCTAAATCAAATTTTAAATCACGGACTATCAAAGGAGATAAAGTCTCTGGACAAGACAGTCCCAGAAACCTCTTCTTCCCATTTGTTATATGGGTTGTTGGACCAGGTATTTTCTCACAGAAGACTAGGAAAATATTGTAACATTCTGGATGATGTAATCTCTGAGTCAGGTGTGTCTGGAACATAGCCTGACTCGCAAGCCTGGGCCCTATTCATTTAATAAAATCTAAGATACTTCTTGACCAAACATTTTTGTTTTTTTTAAAACCTCCAAAGACTCTGACAACTAGAAGGAAAGCCTAGACTCCTGGAGTATAATAATAATAATAAAATATTATTATTTTACCAGTGCAGAATCTGTGGCTCAGGAAGGTTATGTAAAGTGGTCAAGTGAACATCATTGGTGAGAGATGGAGTTGGAACCAGGGCCCAGACATGTCTGACTGTACGGTCTGTGCTCCTTTACGTCACACCTCATGTTGTAGGATCATTTTAGGGTGAGGCATCTTGAAGTCGGGTTTGGACTAATTTAGTCTTCCAAGTATTTTTTACTTTATTCTCCAAAAAATATTAAGATCCATCAGGTATTTCAGAGAAAAATCAAAATGTTCTACCTGACATGCTTCTTGCACTTTGTTATTCTGCTAGCCTGATTCTGTTGAAGACCATACCTAAACCTATCCACACGCACAAATAAGCCCCCATCTACAAAACCAAACTTACACACAAATGTTATATCCACACACACTATTTGAATTCATTAAGTACAAACCTAATAAAACCCAGGTGACTTCAGGCAACAGCTTTTCCTTAGTAATTACCCTTCTAGTTAGTAGTTACACTTGATTCCAGATAACCTGTTCAATCAAACCTGTATCAGTTACATACTGCTGCCTAACAAATTATCTAAAAGACCCAGAGGTTTAAAACAGGGATCAAAATTTATTCTTTGTAGTTTCTGTTGGTCAGGAATTTGAGAGTGCATGGTGGCTTTGGGATGTGTCAACTTGGTGAGGTTGAACAATATTCCTCAGAATTCACTTTCTAGTGTGTTTCCAGATAGAGTGGGCAACTAGAGATACTGTCTCATGAGAGGGGGAGGATAGAAAAGATGCAGCAGCCATATTGTAGCATACACACACACACACACACACACACACACACACACACACACACACCCCTTCTCCCAGTCATTCAAACACAAATCTAGGTGCTGCTGTGAAGGGATTTTGCAGATGTAATTGAAAAATTACAGTCCCTAATCAGTTGACTTTATGCATTTGTATAGTCCTCTTCCATATCATTTCAGGCTTGCTCTGAGTGACCAAAAGAAACCAGTGGAAGTGATGGTGTGTGACTGCCAATGCTAGATGAGCAAAGACATTTCTGCTTCTGTTTTTTTGCTCTCTTGGATTACTCACTCACAACTGATTACAGTCCCTAATCAGTTGACTTTAAATTGGGTGGGCCGACTTAAACAATTGGAAGGGCTTAAAAGAGGGCTTAGGACTTTTTTGAAGTTGAGGGAGAGGGGAGAAAGGGAGAGAGAGGAGATTTCCATTTGTGGATAACAGCTTTGGCCTGTGTCCATGGAGTTCCAACTTGCTTGTTTGCGATCTTCCCTCATTGATGGCCTGTGAACAACAGCTGGGGTTCCAAGCCAGCTTGCTGGTGAGCTTCTCTTTCCGAAGGCTGCTCTATGGACTTCAGACCTGCCAAGCCAGCCCTCACCCCCCATTTCATAAGCAAATTTCTTATAGTAAATTCATATATTGCCAACTGGTTCTGCTTCTCTTTCTGAACCAAAATTATAGCACAGGGCAGCTTAGCTAGGCTATTATGGTTTGGAGTGTCTCATGAGGGTGTAGTCAAGATGTTGGCCAGTGTTGTAGTCATCAAGGCTTGACTGAGACTGAAAGATCTGTTTCCAAGATGACTCATTCATACAGCTGGCAAGCTGGTGCTGGCTATTTTCAGGAAGCCTTAGTTCCATGCCACTCAAACCTCTCCATAGACCTACTTGAATATTATCATGGCATGGCTGCTGGCTTCCTCTACAGTGAGTAATCCAAGAGAGAAAAAAACAGAAGCAGAAATGTCTTCGCTCATCTAGCATTGGCAGTCACACACCATCACTTCTACTGGTTTCTTTTGGTCACCCAGGGCAAGCCTGAAATGATATGGAAGGGGACTATACAAATGCATAAGTACCAGAAGGCAAGGATTAATAGTAGTCATCTTTGAGGCCGGCTACCACAAAATCTTTCTCATTTCAATCCATTATTTTGGTGCCATGTAGACACAGCTATAGTGTAATGGCTAAAAAATATTTTATGATTAAAAATTTTTAAAATTTATATAGAATTTAATAAATTTTAAGTCATCCATTTTTAAAGATCATTTAAATAAAATAAAACATTTATATATAGAAATTTTAAATAAAAAAGTAATGCACCGTCACTGAGATTGATCACATTTAGAGTTGGCTAATTTTGTCTTATCTACTCCTTTTACTCCACTGTTTTTTTTTGCTACAATATTTAAAACAAATTCCTAAAATCAAGGTATTTCACTTGTAAATATTTTCTTTTTTTCCCCTTCCAACTTTAATTTTCGGATTGGGGGTACATATGGAGATTTGTTACATGTACAAGTGTAAATGTAACATTGCAAATGTGTATCACTGGGATTTGGTGTATGCATTATTTCATCACCCAGGTAGTGTGCATAGTATCCAATAGGTAGTTTTTCAATCCTCACCCTCCTCCCACCCTCCACTGTCAAATAGGCCCTGGTATCTATTATTCCCTTCTTTGTGTCCATGTGTACTCCATGTGTTCCCATTTATCAGTGAGAACATGTGGTATTTGGATTTCTGTTTATGTGTTATAGTAATTTGCTTAGGATAATGGCCTCCAGCTACATCCATATTGCTGCAAAGGATATGATTTCTTTATTTTTTATGGCTATATATAATAGTATTTCTTGGTGTATATATACCACATTTTTTTATTCAATACACAATTGATGAGCACCTGGGTTGATTCCATGTCTTCGTGACTATTCACTATTGTGAATGGTGATGTGATGAACATATGCATGTATATTAGTCCATTTTTACACTGCTATAAAGTACTACCAGACTGGGTAATTTATAAATAAAAGAATTCTAATTGACTCACAGTTATGCATGGCTGGGGAGGCCTCAGGAAATCTACAATCATGGCAGGAGGTGAAGGGGAAGCAAGGCACATCTTACATAGTGGCAGGGGAGACAGAGAGCAAGTGGGGGAAGTGCCACAATTTTAAACCATCAGATCTCATGAGAACTCACTATCATGAGAACAGCATGGGGGAAAAACACTCCCATGATCCAATCACCTCCCACCAGGCCCCTCCCTGACATGAGAGGATTACAATTCAACATGAGATTCGGGTGGGAACACAGAGCCAAACCATATCATTCCTCCACTGGAGCCTCCCAAATCTCATGTCCTTCTCATATTTCAAAATACAATTATTCAGTCTCAACAGTCCCCCAGTCTTTTTTTTTTTTTTTTTTAAATGGAATCACAACTTTAATGAAAACTTGTTTTAAGTAACTGCTTATTTTGTGCCAGATGTTTTTTCAGGTACTTTGAATGTCTTTTCAAATTTATTATTTTAACAAACCAGTGAAGTGAGTATTCTTCCCCTTTTCCAGATAAAGACATAGACGCAGAGAAAGTTCGTGGCTTATCATTTACACAGCTAGTAACTGTCAGAATCAATTAGAACCCAGGTCAATTTGAAGGTTTTTTTCCACTACATCACCCTGCCCCTCACAGTTTAGATATTGAGTAATAAACATTCAATATTAAAACACAGAAGCATAATACTACAGACATTCGAGTAAAAAGAGCATTGTTTCATATAAACATAACCTTTCTCCTTTAAAGGAACCCTCAAATTATTCTTAGGTTTGGTAATTCAACATAATCCTATTTTTGATTCTTTTTTCTTTGTCTTTGTCAAATTGAGTTAATTCAAAAGCCTTGTCTTCGAGCTCTGAAGTTCTTTATTCTGCTTGTTCAATTCTATTGTTGAAACTTTCCAGTGTATTTTGCATTTCTCTGAGTTTTTCATTTCTAGAAGTTGTGATTTTTAAATTTATGATATCTAGTTCTCTGGAGATTTTTTCATTTATATCCTGCATTTTAAAAAATTTCTTTAGGTTGTTTTTCACCTTTTTCTGGTGCCTCCTTGAGTAGCTTAATAATTGACCTTCTGAATTTTTTTTTTTTGGCAATTCAGAGATTTCTTCTTGGTTTGGATCCATTACTGTTGAGCTAGTGTGAACTTTTGGGGGTGTTATAGAACTTTGTTATGTCATATTATCAGAATTGTTTTTCTGTTCCTTTTCATTTGGGTAGACTATGTCAGAGGAAAGATCTGGAACTCAAGGGTTGCTCTTCAGATTCTTTTGTCCCATGGGGTGATCCCTTGATGTGGTGCTCTCCCTACTTCCCTAGTTTTGGGGCTTTCTAAGAGCCGGGCTAAAGTAATTGTTATTGCTCTTCTGGGTCTAGCCACCCAGCAGAGCTACCAGGCTCTAGGCTGGTACTGGGGAGTATCTGCAAGGAGTCCTGTAATGTGATCCATCTTCAGGTCTCTCAGGTATGGATACCAACATATGCTCTGGTAGAGGTAGCAGGGGAGTGAAGTGGACTGTCTGAGAATCCTTGCTTATAGTTTTGTTTAGTGCACTGGTTTTCTTAAATGCTGGTTATGCTAGCAGTGAAGTTGTCAAGTGGACAGACTAAAGACTTCTGGTTATCCAGGTGGTTGAACTAGCTGTTGTTTTCTCTTTCCTTGGAGTTCGTTGGCCTTCTCTTTCCTTAGTGTTGAGTTGGTTTCCTAATGACTTGATTTGGTTGGCTTCCAGCCAGGAGGTGGTGCCCTCAAAAGAGCATGAGCTGTGGTAGTATAGTAGGGATTCAAGCTTGCCCTAAGGTTGCCTGGATAAGTATTTGAGTTTCTCAGGTGATGGGCAAGGTCTTAGAGTTCCCTTGAGTTTATGTCTTTTGTTGTCATTTTGTTGTCAGCTACCAGGGTGGGTAGAGAAAGACCATCAGGTAGGGGTAGGGTTAGGTGGATCTGAACTCAGAGTCTCCTTGGGTGGGGCTTGCTGTGGCCATTGTTGGGAATGGGGGTGGTTCTCAGGCCAATGGAGTTATGTTCCAAGGGGGATTATGGCTGCCCCTGCAGCTTCATATAGGTCCCCAGGAAAGTAGGGGAAGCCAGCAGTGACAGGCCTTACCCAGCTCTCATGCAGCCAGCAAAGCTAATCTCATTCCCGCTGTGCTCTCGCAACAGCCAACAGAGCTGAATTTATATCCAGGCCACCAGTGCATGGGGCTGAGATCTTGACCCAGGCTACAAGCCTCCCCGCTGAGAAAGCAAGCAGGGCTTTCAGTGCCTGCCACTCCCTCTCTGCCATGGCTTCTGTGCTCATATCTGTACTTCCTGTTTGACACCTGGCTTCTGCCCAGGAAAATTCATGCTTTGTCAAAATTATTACAAAGTTCAGCTTAAAGTCTCCCTTTCCCTGTGGCTTTTTCCCTATTTTACTGGCTGCTCTCTTTAGGACCCCTGTGAGATAAAGTTATAAATGGCTTCCCTGGAGACCAGGAGTGCTTACAGAACTCTTCCTACTGCTGCTTTTATTTTATATTTTGCTTGGCTCTCTAAATTAATTTCAGCTCTAGTTAAGGTTCAATCCTTCTCCTGTGATCTGGGTTTTCAGGTTCCTCAGGATGTGTGTTCAGAGGTAGACTTTCCCCTCTCACACTTTGGGTACTTGCAGTTTTTTGGTTGTCTCATGGAGTTTGCAGCAGCAAGCTGCTTCTTTCAAAGGGTCTGTGAATTTTTTGATTTTCCCGGTATGTTTCTGCAGCAGTTCTTGTAGCAAAATTTTACAATGTGAGTTTCCACATATTGTTCTGTCTGTTTGAGTGGCAGCTACAACTTAGTCCTGCCTGCTTTCCAGATTTTTTTCTTCTTTCAGTTTCCCAGTCTTTACTCATTTCAGCATTAACTCAGAAGTCCACAGTCCAAAGTTTCATCTGAGACAAGGTAAGCCCCTTCTACCTATGAGCCTGTAAAATAAAAAAGAAGTTAGTTACTTTCAAGACACAATGGGGGTACAGGCATTGGGTAAGTGCTCCCATTCCAAATGCGAGAAATTGGCCCAAACAAAGGGGCTACAGCCCTCAATGCAAGTTTGTCATATAGTTGGGCAGTCATTAAATCTTAAAGCTTCAAAATAATCTCTTTTGACTCCACGTCCCATGTCCAGGGCACACTGATGCAATGGGTGAGCTCCCAAGGCCTTGGGCAGCTCCTCCCATGTGGCTCTGCAGGGTACAGCCCCTTAGCTGATTTCACAGGCTGGTGTTGAGTGCCTGCAGCTTATCTAGGTACATGGTGCAAGCTGTCTGTGGTTCTACCATTTTGAGGTCTGAAGGACAGTGACCTTCCTCTCACAGCACCACTAGACAGTTCCCCAATGGGCTGTCTGTGTGGGGGCTCCAACCCCACATTTCCCCTCTGCACTATCCTATAAAGTTTCTCCATGAGGGCTCTGCCCCTGCAGCAGACTTCTGCCTAGACATCCAGCCATTTCCATATATGCTCTGAAATCCAGGTGGAGGTTCCCAAACTCTTGATTTCTGCATACCCACAGGCCCAACACCACATGGAAGCTGCAAAGGCTTGGGGCTTACACCCTCTGAAGCAGTGGCCTGGGCTGTACCTTGGCACCTTTTAACCATGGCTGGAGCTGGAGCAGCTGGGACACAGGGTACCATGTCTCAAGGCTGCAGAGAGCAGCAGGGCTCTGGGTCTGGCCCATGAACCCATTTTTCCCTGCTAGGCCTCCAAGCCTGTGATAGGAGGGGCTGCCACAATGATCTTTGAAATTCCCTGGACACATTTTTCTCATTGACTTAGCTATTAACATTTGACTCTTTGTTACACATGCAAATTTATGCAGCTGTCTTGAATTTCTTCCCTGAAAATGGGTTTTCTTTTCTGCTACAGGGTCAGGCTACAAATTTTCCAAACTTTTATGCTCTGCTTCTCTCTTAAATATAAGTTCTAATTTCAGACCATCTCTTTCTTCATGTATATGAATGTGCACTTTTAAAAACAGCCATGCTACATCTTGAGTGCTTTGTTGCTTAGGAATTTATTCTGTCAGATACCTTAAATCATCTGTCTCAAGTTCAAAGCTCCACAGATCTCTAGAGCAGGGGCAAAATGCTGTCAGCCTCTTTGCTAAAGCATAGCAAGAGTGACTTTTACTCCAATTTCCAATAAGTTCCTCATCTCTAGATGAGACCACCTCAGCTTGGACTTTATTGTCCATATCCCTATGAGCATTTTTGTCAAAACCATTGAACAAGTCTCTAGAAAGTTCCAAACTTTCCCACATCTTCCTATCTTCTTCTGAGCCCTCCAAACTGTTCAAACCTCTGTCCATTATCCCATTCCAAAGTAATTTCCACTTTTCAGGTATCTTTATAGCAGTGGTTCACTCTGCTGGTACCAGTTTTCTATATTAGTCAATTTTCACACTGTATAAAAAGAATTACCTGAAACTGGGTAACTTATAAAGGAAAGAGTTCTAATTGACTTACAGTTCCACATAGCTGGGGAGGCCTCAGGAAACTTACAATCATGGCAGAAGGTGAAGGGAAAGCAAGGCACATCTTACATGGTGGGAGGAGAGACAGAGTGAGGGGAGAAGTGCCACACTTTTAAACCATCAGATCTTGTGAGAACTCAGTCAATATCATGAGACCAGCATGGGGGAAATCCACCCCCATGACCCAATCACCTCCCATCAAGTCCTTTCCCTGACATGTGAGGGTTACAATTTGACATGAGATTTGGGTGGGGACACAGAGCCAAACCATATCAGCATGTATGTGTCATTATGTAGTAAGATTTAAATTCCATTGGGTATATACCTAATAATGGGATTGCTAGGTTAAATGGTAGTTCTATTTTAAGTTCTTTGAGAAATCTCCAAACTGCTTTCCACAGTGGTTGAACTAATTTGCATTCCTATCAGCAGTGTATAAGCATTTCCTTTTCTCTGCAACTTTGCCAGCATCTGTTATTTTTTGACTCTTTAATAATAGCCATTTTGACTGGTGTGAGATGGTATCTCATTGTTGTTTTGATTTGCATTTCTCTAATGTTTAGTGATATGCAACATTTTCCAAAATGTTTGTTGGCTGCCCAAATGTCCATCAATGATAGACTGGATTAAGAAAATGTGGCACATATACACCATGGAATACTGTGCAGCCATAAAAAAGGATGAGTTCATGTCCTTTGTAGGGACATGGATGAAGCTGGAAACCATCATTCTGAGCAAACTATCGCACGGACAGAAAATCAAACACCGTATGTTCTCACTCATAGGTGGGAATTGAACAATGAGAACACTTGGATGCAGGTTGGGGAACATCACACACTGGGACCTGTTGTGGGGTGGGGGAAGGGGGAGGAATAGCACTAGGAGAAACACCTAATGTAAATGACGAGTTAATGGATGCAGCACACCATCATGGCACATGTATACATATGTAACAAACCTGCACGTTGTGCACATGTACCCTAGAACTTAAAGTATAATAAAAAAAAAAAGTTTGTTGGCTGCTTGTATGTCTTCTTTTGAGATGTTTCTGTTCATGTCCTTTGTCCACTTTTTAATGGGGTTGTTTTTTGTTTGTTGAATTGCTCCTTATAGATTCTGGATATTAAAACTTTGTCAGATGCAAAGTTTGCAAATATTTTCTTCCATTCTATAGGTTGTCTGTTTACTCTGTTGATAATTTCTTTTGCTGTGCAGAAGGTTTATTAGGACTCACTTGTCAATTTTATTTTAGTTGCAATTGCTTTTGGTGTCTTTGTTATGGAACCTTTGCTGGGGCCTATGTCCACAGTGATATTTCCTAGGATTTCTTCTAGGATTTTTATAACTTATAGGCTTTACATTAAAGTCTTTACTCCACCTTGAGTCGATTTTTTTTTATATGGTGAAAGGAAGGGAGCTAGTTTCAATCTTCTGCATATGGCTAGCCAGTTGTCTTAGCACCATTTATTGAGTAGGGAATGTTTTCCCCATTGCTTGTTCTTGTTGACTTTGTCAATTATCAGATGGTTGAAAGTCAATGATGTGGCTTTATTTCTGGGTTCTCTAACCTGTTCCATTGTTCCATGTGTCTGTTTTTGTACCAATACCATGCTGTTTTGATTACTATAGCCTTGTAGTATAGTTTGAAATTGGGTAGTATAATACCTTTGACTTTATTCTTTTTACTTAGCTTTGCTTTGGCTATTCAGGCTCTTTTTTGGTTCTATATACATTTTAGAATAGCTTTTTTCTGACTCTGTGAAAAATGTCCATTGGTAGTTTGATAGGAATAGCATTGAATCTTTAAATTGTTTTGAGCAATATGGTTATATATTCTTCCTATACATGAGCATGAAATGTTTTCCCATTTGTTTGTGGCATCTCCAATTTCTTCCAGTAGTGTTTTGTAATTCTCATTGTAGAGATCTGTCGCTTCTCTCATTATCTGTGTTCCTAGGTATTTTATTTTTTTTTTGTGGCTATTGTGAATTGGATTACATTCTTGTTTGACTCTCAGCTTAGAAATTGTTGGTGTATAGAAATGCTACTGATTTTTGTACATTGATCTTTTATCCTGAAACTTTGATGAAGTTGTTTATCAGATTTAGGAGCCTTTGGGCAGAGACTGTGGAGTTTTCTAGGTATAGATACATATCATCTGTGAAGAGAGATAGTTTGACTTCCTGTCTTCCTATTTAGATGCCTTTTATTTCTTTCTCTTGCCTGATTGCTCTGGA
Source organism: Papio anubis (assembly GCF_008728515.1). Lineage (NCBI taxonomy): Eukaryota > Metazoa > Chordata > Mammalia > Primates > Cercopithecidae > Papio > Papio anubis. Next base: position 52,553,452 of record NC_044984.1, read on the forward strand.
TAGGACTTTCAGAACTGTGTTGAATAAGAATGGTGGGAGTGGGCATCCTTATCTGTTCCACGTCTCAAGGGGAATGCTTCTAGCTTTTGCCTGTTCAGTATGATGTTGACTGTGGGTTTGTCATAGATGGTCTTTATTATTTTGAGGTATGTTCCTTTGATGTCTAATTTGTTGACAGTTTTTATCTTGAAGGGATGTTGAATTTTATTGAAGGCCTTTCCTGTATCTATTGAGATGATTGTGTGGTTTATGTTTTTAGTTCTATTTAGATGATGAATTACAATTATTGATTTGCATATGTTGAACCAACCTTGCATCCCAGGGATAAAGCCTACTTGGATTTGGTTTGGTGGTATTTTGTTGATGATTTTTGCATCTATATTCATCGGGTTGTTGGCCTAAAGTGTTTTAAAATTTTTTTGTCTCTGCCAGGTTTCAGTATCAGAATGATTCTGGCCTCATAGAATGAGTTACGGAGGAGTCCCTCCTCCTAATTTTTTTTTTTGGAACAGTTTTAGTAGGATTGATACAGTTCTTCTTTATATGCCTGGTAGAGTTTGGTTGTGAATCTGTCTTGTCCAGGGCTTTTACTGATTGGTAGGCTTTTTATTACTGATTCAGTTTTGAAACTAATTATTGGTATGTTCAGGGTATTAATTTATTCCTGGTTCAATCTTGGGAGGTTGTATGTTTCCAGGAATTTATCCACTTCTAGGTTTCCTAGTTTGTGTGCATAGAGGTGTTTGTAATAGTCTCTGAGGGTTTCTTGTATTTCTGTGGGCTTGGTAGTAATGTACTCTTTGTCATTTCTGATTCTGTTTATTTGGATATTCCTTTTTTTATTAGTTTAGCTAGCAGTCTATCTATCTTATTTATTCTTTAGAAGAACCACTTTTGGTTTTGTTGATCTTTTGTATGGTTTTTCACATCTCTGTTTTGTTCAGTTCAGGTCTGATTTCGGTTATTTCCTGACTTCTGCTAGTTTTGGGGTTGGTTTGCCAGTTGCTTATTTTTAAAGTTCCTCTAGTTGTGATGTTAGGTTGTAAATTTGAGATCTTTCTAACTTTTTGATGTGGGCATTTAGCACCACAAACTTTCCTCTTAACACTGCTTTAAGTGTTCCAGGGATTCTGGTATGCTGTATCCTTGTTTATATTAATTTCAAAGAATTTCATGATTTTTGCCTGAATTTCATTCTTTATCCAAAAGTCATTCAGAACCAGATTGTTTAATTTCCATGTAATTGTATGATTTTGAGAAATCTTCCTGGTATTGATTCTATTTTTACTGTGCTCTGCTCCAAGAGTGTGGTTGGTGTGATTTTGGTTTTCAAAAAGTTGTTGAGAATTGCTTTATGGCTGGGCATGTGGTCAGTTTTAGAATATGTACCATGTTTAGATGAAAAGAATGTATATTCTTTTACTGTTGGGTTGAGTGTTCCATAATCTGTTAGGTTCATTTGGTCAAGTGTCAAGTTTAGGTACCAAATATCTTTGTTAGCTTTCTGCCTCGATGATCCACCTAATACTGCCAGTGGGTTGTTGAAGTCTCCTGCTATTATTGTGTGGTTATCTAAGTGTCTTCAAATCTCTTCTAAGAACTTGTTTTATGAATCTGGGTGCTCCAGTATTGGCTGCATATATATTTAGGACAGTTAAGTCTTCTTGTTGAATTGAACTCTTTACCATTATGTAATGCCCTTCTTTGTTCCTTTTGATTGTCATTAAAATCTGTTTTGTCTGAAATAAGAATAGCAACTCCTGTTATTTTGTATTTCCATTTGCTTGAGAAATTTTACTCCACCCATTTACTTTGAGCCTATGGGTGTCATTGCGTGTGAGATGAGTCTCTTGACAACATACATTTGGGTCCTAATTCTTTATCCAACATATCACTCTGTGCATTTTAAGTGGGGTGATTAGCCCATTTATGTTCAAGGTTAATATTGATATGTGTGGATTTTATCCTGTCATCGTGTGGTTATGTACTTAAGCATATTTTTATGGTGGCTGGTAATGGTCTTTCCTGTCGATGTTTGACATGACCTTAAGGATCTCTTGTAAGACAGGTTTGGTGGTAATGAATTCTCTTAGCATTTGCTTGTCTGTAAAGGATTTTATTTCTCCTTTACTTATGAAGCTTAGTTTGATTGGATATAAAATTCTTGGTTGGAATTTTTTTTTTCTCTTAGACTGCTAAAATAGGCCCTCAGTCTCTTCTGGTTTGTAGGGTTCTGCTGAACGGTCTGCTATTACCCTGATGGAGTTCCCTTTGTAGGTGAAAGCCTCTTCCCTCTGGCTGGCTTTACTATTTTTTCTTTTGCATCGACCCTGGAGAATTGATGACTATGTCTCCTGGAGATGGTAATCTTATATAGTATCTCATAGGGGTTTTCAAAATTTCCTGAGTTTGAATGTTGACTTCTGTAGCAAGGGTGGTGACATTTTCATGGGCAGTATTCTCAAATATGTTTTCCAAGTTGCTTGTTCACTCTTTCTCTCTTTTTGGGATGCCAGTGAGTTGTAGGTTTGGTCTGTTTATCTAATTCCGCATTTCACAGAGGTTTTGTTCATTTTTAAAACTTCTTTGTTCATTATTTTTGTCTGACTGAATTTATTTGAAGAACTTGTCTTTGAACTCTGAGATTCTTTCCTCAGCTTGGTGTATTCTGCTGTTACTACTTCTGATTATATTATAAAATTATTGTAATAAGTTTTTCAGCTCTATCAGATCAGTTTGGTTCTTTCTTAAAATGGCTGTTCAATCTTTCAGCTCTTGAATCATTTTACTGGATTCCTTAGATTCCTTGGATTGGGTTTCATCTTTCTCCTGAATCTCAGTGGTCTTAATTGCTGTCCAGATTCTGAATTTTATGTCTGTCATTTCAGCCATTTGAGTCTGGTTAAGAACCATTATTGGGGAGCTAGTGAAGTCATTTGGAGGTAAGAAGACACTCTAGTTTTCTAGCTTTTAGAGTTTCAGAGTTTTGTGCCTTTTTAAAAAAACTATATGTTTGGGCTGATGTTTCATTAATCTTTAAAGTTGCTGTTTTTTTTGGATGGAGCTTTTTGCTTTCATATTCTTTGAGGCACTTGAGGGTTTGATGGTAATATAAATTGGGTTTAGCTGACTGGCTTTGTTTTCTGGATGATTTCAGGGGGCCAAGGCTCAGCTCAGCATTCTTGTACTATGTACTGTGACCCTGGGGGTCTGGGGACTAGGTCCATGGCTTTGTTCTCTGTCCCCTTGAGGTTAATCACCTACAGCACTGCAGGGGCTGAGATATTCCTGGTTTTCTGGTAACAACACTCTGATTGGGAAAGGTGCTGGCAAAAGTACTTTGTCAGGGCAGTGACAGCAGAGCCTGCGCTTACATACACATGCCAGCAGCAGCAGGGTGGTTGTGTGGTAGGGTCTGCACCTGTGCACTAGTGGCAGTGGTGTGGTGGGGTCCCCATGTACATGTCAGTAGCAGTAGGACGATGGGGTTCGCGTGTGCACATGTGTACCATCAAAGCAGTGGGGGGAGGCTGAGAGTGAGTGCATGTTGGCAAAGTGGTGGTGGTGGGGGTGGCTGTGGATATGTGTGTGCTGGTGGGAGCCCATCTGCAGAAGCTCTCTAATGGTTAGACAAGATCTGCCTGCAAAAGAGTTATAGCAGTGACCACTGGGAAGCACCTTGGTTGGGCATCTTGAGGCTGCACTACAAGTGGGTGCAGCCAGGCAGGGCCCCTGGCAGAAGCCAGCAGATAGAGGGGTGCTTAGATCAGACTGGCCCCATCTCATGGGCAAGATAGCTCTGTACTGTAGGTCAAATCCACGTAGAAAAGCCTGGTGAGCCTTGGGGATACGTGTCCCTGGCTGTGCTCCACTGCAACCATTCCCATGCCAAACTCTCTGGGCTCCATGCAGGCTCGAGTTCTGTTCCTGCCAACTCTCCAGGAAGCTCTTCCTGCCAGCTCAAATGTCCATGGAGGTCATAGGGTCTCCTGCAGCTAGGCTTCTGCAAGTTTGTGGCTAGACTGGGCCACTCCACACCTATTTTACTCACCCTTTCCCCAGGAGCCACTCAGGGCCAGGAATGAATCCTGGTGCTTGGCAACCCTTTGCAAGGTTCCCGGCTTCCTCATGCTTTAGCCCAGGGTTTGCATCCTCCCTCTGTTCACTCTCAATGCCTACCTTCTGAAGATCAGTTCAAAGTGTGATATTCTTGCTGGTCTGGTCTCACTGGGAGAAGTTCTTAGTGGCTCTGTCTAGTCAAGCCATCTTGACCCACATGTCAGTAAATGCTTTCACTTGCATCTCTCATAATTTCTTTTTTTTAAAACTTAACCATTATGCCATTATCACACCTAGAAAAATGAATAATAATTTCTTAGTATTGTCTGATACCCAGTCCATGTTCAAATTGTCCCTATGTCTTTTCAGTTGGTTCATTTCAAACAGGATCTAAAGAAGGACCAAAATCACATTTGTTTATTACGTCTCTTAAATTTCTTTTAATCAGTAAGTTTCTCCTTTTCTTTTCTTTATAGTGTTTATATGTATTTTAATATTTTATAGCACTGACGTGTTTCAATCCACTGCAGTTATTTTTCTTTTTGATTTTCTTTAAGGTTAATACAAGTCCCCTCAAGTTGGTTCATTTCCCTTTGACATGAACTCATGGGTGATTGAAAGCTTCCTCTCAAAAGGATGTCCCAGACCCATCTTGCTGCATTTTCCTCTTTAGATTCAGAATAAGTCATTTATTTAAGGAGCCCTTTTCTTTTTAGTGGAAAATGGTATATAGATGCCACAACCTATGCTAGGAGTGTTCACTGCAATTATAATGCATTTCAAAGTTTATTTTACAGCCTGCTCAATAAGGTAGCAAATAAAAATAGCTGGATGCTCCATCTGTAATTCAGTCCAGTCTGACATATTGTAATACATGTTATATGAATAGGGACCATTGGGTGGAGTTTCTGCAGTGACAGGAGATCTTTAAGATGGGTTACTACTATGTTACATTGTAGACAGAATTAATAGAAGTCAGATTCTAGTCATGGCCAAATCTAGGCAAAATTGAAGTAGACATTATTCTTATGTCTTTTCTCAGTTTCCTTATCTATGCCCTTCCCCCTTTCCTGAGTCTTCAACTCTGCTTGCTTAGGGTTTGCAGATGCTAATTTATTTCTTCTCACTTAGGAAAAAAGCTCCTTCACATTTATATTGTTACTGATGACCATCCAAAGGAAAGAGTATGTTGTAGGGGAAAAGAGCAAGAGTTTTTTAGGCAAATGAAACAGGGTTTCAATCCTGGCTCTGCTTGTTGCATTTTATAAAAAGAATGCCTGGAAATGCCTGGATTGAGATCCCCGAACCCCAAATAATGTGTCACTAATGGAGAACTTTCAGGCACTGGGAAGGAAGATATTCCTGGGTTGAGGACACGTTTAACATGTCTCTCAAATTCTACATTTAATCATTTAATTTCTTGTTTGGTAAGAAAATAAGAACTCTTTACGATGTTTTATCACGTTAAAGAAAACATATTTGTAGGTGTTGAAAACAAAACAAACCTTTAAAAATCTCTCCTCATGTTGACAGGCATTAGTACATTTTTGTAGAAAAACTTTCAGAAGATGGAAAACCATACATCCTGTACATCCAGGAGTTAAAGCAGACAGGACAGACTTTTTTTTGGCACTGTAGTAAATATGTCAAGTATGGTCATATTTGCATATGCTGTATTTTAAAATCATGTTTAAAAATGTCTCTTATATTCTGAATCTGGCAAGTGGAAGGCAAGGAGGTCACCTGTACAGCTGGTGCAGGTAATAGAATTCCCATCAGGCACATTTTGAAGCTCCAAAGTAATGTGACAAATAGAACACTCCATCTGTTGGGAGCCCATTGAGATGAGCACCAGCTCCACAGACACTTTTATATGGGTAGCGTATTTTGAGGGCGACCATTTATATTAAGTATCTTTAATTTCATTTACTTTCTGTGTAATTACTCTAGAAGTAGTCACAAATATAAACTGTACAAGAGCACATGTGCTGGCAAGAATATATAATATTTCTGTCTTCATGGTACTATACGAAGAAAAGTAATGGAAACATATTTCAACACAAGACACTTTATAAATCATGCATTATTAAAAACTGTTTAATCAAAGCTTGGTGGCAGTTTACTCATAATATTCAAAATGACCATGAACAACTACGTGAAGAATATTTAAGATAAGAAAGTACAATAAACATTTTGTAAAACATGCTGTCATTTTAAACACTTTGGGTTATTAAAGAAAAAACATAGGTAATTAAACAAAAAAATTCTTTTCGTGAATTATTAAATGTAATACCTAACTGGATCTAGGTTTTCTCAGAAGAAGGGGCAAGTAAAAAAATTTTATCTGAATGTAGGTGTTAGGATAGGTGAGATCACGCAACTTCTACTAATAATTAACCCTTAGCTTCAATATTTGTACTGAACTCTGGTAGCCCTCATTTGGGAGCAGCAGTACTCAAGCAAGGTATGTCCTTTGTGAGGTGTGTCACAAGTAATTTATTATTAATAACAGTTACCAAATTTTAAAATGAATTACTTGTTAGAAATTATAGCAAATTCAAAGTGATCTGCATGATGAGGTAATCCAAGGACATGGGTCTCTTTGGCACTTCTGTGAGCCTTCAAAGATGTGAGTGAGTTGGAGAAGGGAAAAGTGTTGTGCACAACCTGCAGCATATTACATCTGTACCAAAGCCCTGAACCTTGGTGCTACACATGAATGCCATTCATCATGTATGTTGCAGTGGGTATAACAAGATTGGGAGCTGCCAAATACCTGATACGCAAAGGTTGATTATGTAGAGATCCCTCAGGGGTGGCCTGATAACCCCCCTGCTTCTTGCTTAGCTCTTCATAATAAGGGATGATGCTTAATGTTTCCAGAGGCCAATGTTTCTGTTATTGTCTTTTAATTAAATGCCCTTCTACAACACTTGTGTGAAGAATGCTCACAAAGGAGAGCTCCTGTTTGGCCAGGAATGTATATTTTCCTGGATTATGGAGTCGGGGTCCAATAAAAGCAAAATATAACATCCTTAGATAAAAGTAAGAAATAAAGCAGTGAGGAGCAATAATGGGCTCTTTACTGAGATCTTTTTATGATTGATAATGTTACATATTGTTAAGTGCTTTAAATATACATTAATTGTTTCAACACTCCTCTGAAATAGGTATTATTATCTCCATTTTACCGATGGGGTATCTGAGCCTCAGGGAGGTTAAAAACCTTAGTCAGGATCTCAGCCAGTGAGTGACAGAACCAGGTCGAAACCCATGACTTTGTGACAGTAATGGCCATAGTCATGTCTGTTATGCTGTATTGCAAGTAAGAGAAGTTCCCACACTCCATGAATGTACCAGTTCAAAAGATGTAACAAAAATTGTCATTCTGTAATAACATTGACTTACACTTAAAAAAAAACCTATTATGGATTTCAAAACTTTTCAAAGTTCTGGAAGAAAGACAGTCAGGAACTTTACAAATTATTGGTTTATAGATGATAAATACAAATATTTTGTTGTTGCTATTGTAAATGGGATCATTTTCTTAATTTCTTTTTCAGATAGTTTGTTGTTAGTGTATAGAAATGCCACTGCTTTTTATATATTGATTTTGTATCCTGCAGCTTTACTTTGAATTTATCATTTGCAACAGTTTTTTTTGGTGGAGTCTTTGGTTTCTATGTATAAAATTATGCCATCAGCAAACAGAGACAATTTTACTTCTCCCTTTCTTATTAGGATGTCTTTTTTTTATCTTGCCTAATTGCTCTGGCTTGGACTTCCAGTACTATGTTGAAAGAAGTGGTAAGAGAGAGCATCCTTATCTTGTTCCTGATCTTAAAGGAAAAA